>NC_143264.1:50744948-51046871 GCF_984573655.1 Nuphar pumila | reverse complement strand
TCTAATCTTTCGTAACTTTGATTCAAGGTACGGTTTCCCTCTTAATTCGCTCGAGAAAGGGAGTCATATAAATCGATTTAAGAATGAGTTTAGAGGGGAAAAAGGGAAATCTGATTTAAAAAATATGTATATATATATATATATATATTGCTGATTATATATAGAGAGAGAGATTTATTTCATGATTGTCGATTTTCTTGGTTCATGCAATATGAATATATATAGATATATATGTAAATATATTTCAGATTTGTCGATTTTCCCTGTATATGCATCCGTATATATATGTATATATATTTCATATTTATCAATTTTTCTATGCTCATGCATACTGAATATATATGTCTATATATATCCAGATTTATCGAATTCCCATGTTCATGCATACTGAAAATATATATGTATATATATTCTCAGATTTGTCGACTTTCTTGAGCATGCATATGAAAATATACATGAGTTTCAGATTTTGTCGATTTTATTATTTATGCATCTGAAAACATGCATGTAATTTAGATGTGCTGATTTCATACTCACGCATGTGTTTCTAAAACTGCCGATTTCTTGCTCATGTTTATTAAATATGCATATGCATCCCAGCCTTGTTGATTACATGATTTTGCATCGGACACAAATATGTATGTGTATTTCAGCCTGCTGATTATTATTGGATTGACTTGTATCATGTTTGCAGCTGAATATCATGTTATTTTTTTTTTCAGCAGCTAATTGTTATCATGTTTATTCAGTTTGGCCGACCTATGTACATGATTCTTATCATGTACATGGATCATTCGGTTTGGCCGACCCATGTATATGATTCTGATTATGTACATGAATCAGCCTAGCTGTTGTTTACATGTTTCTCTTGTGTCTGGCCGACCCATGTACACGAGTTTGATCGTGTACATGGATCAAACTGTAATGAAATAAGCGGAAGAAGCCAAGAATGCTAAAGCATTCACTGTCCCACACGGACAAGTGCAACAAGCACAAGAGAGGAAATCCACTAAGGGATATACAAAGGGCCTTATAAAAAGGCAACACACATGAAAAATAATATCACTATTATTGAAGAGGAGCTCTCAAGAGCAATACAACATACATGGGGGGTTCCCCCTATTTATAAGAAAAGGAGACCAAAGGGGCTCCCAATAGAGTCGTTGGGAGCCCCCAACGGTCACATATGTGACCGTTGGGGGCCCCAACGACTCCATTGTGGGGCCCCTTTTCGGTATCCAAAAAATACAAATTTAAAAAAAAAAATAAAAATAAAAAATAGTAAATTAAGAGAAACAAAATAAGTACCCCTATGGGGTACTTTGTAAAATGACCATAATACCCCTATCGGGTATTATGGTATTATTACATATGTTTTAACACCCCCCTCAAACTTTACGGGGGAATGACCGAAAGTTTGCCAAGAAGGAACAAGAAGCGAGGAGCAGGAAGGGCTTTGGTAAAGAAATCTGCAAGTTGATATTCTGAAGTGACATATGGCAGTGTAACTGTCCCACGAAGATATTCATCACGTACATAATGACAGTCCATCTCAATATGTTTAGTCCTTTCATGAAAGGTGTGGTTGCTGGCAATATAGATGACACTTTTATTGTCGCAATAAAGCTTCGAAGCACCGGTAATTTCGACTCCCATATCTTGAAGAAGACTTCGAAGCCACACAAGCTCCATTGTAGTGGTTGCCATAGCCCTATATTCTGCTTCAGTAGAAGACAATGAGAGTTTCTGCTGTTTCTTGCACCTCCAACCAATTAGCGAATCTCCTAGAAACACACAAAAGCCAGTAGTTGAGATTCGATCATTTGGGTTTCCTCCCCAGTCAGCATCAGTATAAGCTAGTAAATCTAAGGAAGAGATTGAGGATAGGAATAACCCTTTAGTCAAAGTATTTTTAATATATCGAATGATCCGGAGCACAGCACTCATATGCACAGATGTAGGAGCATGCTGAAATTGGCTTGCAGAGTGCACAGCATGAGCAATATCGGGCCTGGTGATAGACAGATAGGTGAGGGAGCCTATGAGTTGCCTGTAGGGCGTAGGATCATCCAGCAGAACTCCATCCTCCAGTCGTAGTTTAGCATTGATAACCTCGGGAGTCTCCACCTTTTTATCATCTGAAATCCCATATTTGGAACATATGTCTGCAGCAAGCTTCATCTGTGACAATATATACCCTCGAGGAGAGTATGCAACTTCTATACCAAGAAAGTATCTGAGAAAACCCAGATCAGACATATCAAAATTATGTTTTAACTTTAAGAATACCACTTTCATCATTGCCAGTGATGATCATATCATCAACATAAAGCAGAAGGATGATGATACTATTACCTGCATGTTTAACAAAAAGAGCAGTGTCAGTATAACATGAGCGAAATCCCAATTGTAACATGATAGCACTAAATCTATCATACCAAGCCTTAGGGGCTTGTTTAAGACCATATAAGGCTTTTAATAACCGAAGGGTTTGACCTTGGTTAACACTGATTCCCGGCGGAGGGTCCATATATACTTCTTCATTCAACTGACCATTAAGAAAGGCATTTTTAACATCTAATTGGAATATAGGCCATTTCTTAGATGATGCTACCGCAATTAAAGTTCTAACGCTTGTCATGCGAGCCACGGGAGCAAAAGTCTCCTCATAATCGATGTCATATTCTTGTGAGTATCCCTTAGCAACTAATCTAGCTTTATAACGCTCTAGGGAACCATCACTTTTTGTTTTGACTTTGTAGACCCATCGACATCCTATAACTTTCTTATTTGGAGGAAGGTGAACTATTTCCCAAGTTTTAGCTTTATTTAAAGCATCTAGTTCAACTTTCATTGCTTCAACCCAATGAGGTATACTTTTTGCTTGATTATAATGGGAGGGTTCATAGTAAGAATGCAAGGCTATTAGACAAGCTCTATATTTAGGTGAAAGAGTTTCATATGAGACAAACCTATTAGGTGGAATTGATTCTCTAGAAGAACGCCTAAGGGAGGTTTCTTCTAGGGGTTCATTAAGCCGCAAGAATTTTTCTAAAGCACTAATAGGTTGGGCTTCCTCACGCCGAGTGTATACTTGGAGATTGTCACCATTAGTTGTTGATACATCATTATCATGAGAATCATGAGTATTTTCTAAAACTTCCGGATGACTCAAAGAGTCATCATTTGAATCTTTTAAAAGATCATTGATAAACATATAATCAATTTCATTTGATTTTTCCAATATGTCAAATCCATTTTCATCTTCTAAAAAGGTTACATCTTTGGAGACAAATAACTTATTGTTTTTATGATCAAAGCATCTATAGCCTTTTTTATTTTCACCATATCCTAAAAATACACATTCTATTGCTTTAGGTGACAATTTATCTCTTTTATGTAAAAGAACAAAGCATTTACACCCAAAAATCCGAAGACGATTGTAGTCGGGTGTCATATTAAAAAGTTTTTCATAAGGAGAGATATTATTCAAATTTGAAGATGGCATCCTATTGATTAAATAGGTGGAGGTTAATACGGCTTCGGCTCAAAAATTTTTAGGAATATTTTTAGAAATGAGTAAGGATCTAGTGGTTTCCAAAATATGCCTATGTTTTCTTTCCGCTAGACCGTTTTGTTGAGGAGTTCTTGGGCAAGATTTTTGATGACAAATGCCATGTTGTTTTAGATATGATTGAAAATCATTTGATAAGTACTCTCCACCCGAATCGGATCTAAGAATGGATATTTGACTTTGAAATTGATTTTGAATTTTTGCATGGAATTCTTTAAAGAAGTTAAAAACTTCCGATTTAAAGTTAAGAAAATAAATCCATACATATCTAGTATAATCATCAATAAAAGTAACATAATACGAATAACCACCTTTAGATAGAACCGGAGATGGTCCCCAAACATCGGAATGCACCAATTCAAAAGGTCTTGTTGTCACAAAGGATCTAATAGGAAAAGGAGTAGACTTCATTTTGCCAAAAATGCAATCTTTGCAATTGATATCTTTTTCTTTACAAAACTTGTGTCCAAAAGGAAAAAGATACATTTTAGAGTAACTTGGATGTCCAAGCCTTTTATGCCAAGTTTCAATATTTTTGTCTTGGACATAAGTACAAAATGAGGTATTTGGAAGCATTAAATTATCCATAAAATAAAGGTCTCCCTTCCTATGGCCTTGCCCAATCCGCTTTCCGGACCGGAGATCCTGCACAAAGCACCCTTGGGATGAGAAAGATATTTCACATCCATGGTCGGCTATTTGAGAAACGGAAAAGAGGTTAAGATTTAATTTTGGAACTATTCTAACTTTTGGAACAAGAAAATTTTAAACATTTTTAGAATCAAGAGTTCCAACACCATTTATTTTGAGAAAGGTTCCATCGGCCGTAGAGACACAAGACATTTTTGAATTGGTGTGCACATTGGTTAATGCATTTTCATGAGGGGTCATGTGAAAAGAAGCTCCGGAATCTAAAATCCAAGAGTACGTACCGGGAGGTGATGATGAGGCAATTGCGGCACCGGAGGTGGAAGAAGTAGCCTTTAGAATTTGTTGGAGAGCCAAGGAAATTTGTCCAAGAGTATCTTTGAGATCCCCGTTCTTGCCGTCATCTTCTTTGGTGGATGATTCTTCAACGGAAGCCACCTTTGGCTTGAATGCTCCATTTAGCTTTGGGCAAACGGGTTTAATATGTCCCGGCTCATAACAATGATGACATATAATCATTTTTCTCCCACCACTCCCTTGCTTACCAAAATGAGGTGGTTTGTATGTTTTGACATGATTGCCGGGTTTAGATACGACAAGAACTTCATCAATGCTTTTACCCATATTATGTCTAGTCTCTTCTTGAGTAATCTCGGCAATAGCCTCTTCTAAGGGAGGAAACGTGGATCTATGGAGGAGTGAGGATCTAACTTGTTCAAATTCGGGACGAAGCCCAAATAAAAATTGAAACAATCTATCTTGTTCCATTTGTTTTTGTCTTAGTACCACATCCTCCATAGATACCCATTTAGGCTCTAAAAGAGCCAATTCATCCCACAAAGGATTTAGAGCACTATAATAGTCTTGTATGCTCATGTCACCTTGTTTTGTGGTTCTCACTTTTTCTTGCAAAAAATAAGATCTTGCAAGATCCTTTTGGGTAAACATACCCTTCATAAAAAACCAAGCTTCATTTGCCCGGCGGAATTTTGCAATATTTGCACATACCTTGAGTTCGACATTATTCATAAACCATGCTAGGATTTTTGCATGGTTGCTCTCCCAATCTTCCATTTGATGATTATAATCTTCAATGGCCTTGAGACGAGCATCGCCTTCAAGTACTTTCTCTTGATCTCCTTCCATCTTTGTGAGCTTAAGTTGGGGTTCTGGAACGGTTCCCATTACATAACCCCAAAGCTTCTTGCCTTTGAGATTATTCTCCATTGCGGATGCCCACATCATGTAATTTTTTCCATTGAGTTTGAATGATAGATCGATCTTGACTTCCATTGCTACACAATGAAGATGTGAGAAAGAAAGGAAGTAGAGAGAGACAAGATTTTACCTTTAGAAGATCGTATGGCTTTGATACCATGTAATGAAATAAGCGGAAGAAGCCAAGAATGCTAAAGCATTCACTATGTCCCACACGGACAAGTGCAACAAGCACAAGAGAGGAAATTCACTAAGGGATATACAAAGGGCCTTATAAAAAGGCAACACACATGAAAAATAATATCACTATTATTGAAGAGGAGCTCTCAAGAGTAATACAACATACATGGGGGGTTCCCCCTATTTATAAGAAAAGGAGACCAAAGGGGCTCCCAATAGAGTCGTTGGGAGCCCCCAACGGTCACATATGTGACCGTTGGGGGCCCCAACGACTCCATTGTGGGGCCCCTTTTCGGTATCCAAAAAATACAAATTTAAAAATAAAAATAAAAATAAAAAATAGTAAAATAAGAGAAACAAAATAAGTACCCCTATGGGGTACTTTGTGAAATGACCATAATACCCCTATCGGGTATTATGGTATTATTACATATGTTTTAACACAAACCAGTTGTGACATGTTAATCATGTGCCTGGCCGACCCATGTACATGATTTTGATCATGTACATGGATCAGACTAGTTGTTTATATGTGTATTCAGGTCTAGCCGACCCATGTACATGATTCTGATCATGTACATGGATTAGACTAGCCTAATTACCTGATTATTCAGGTCTGGTCGACCCATGTACATGATTCTAATCATGTATATGGATCAGACCAGCTGTGAAGATGTTTACATATGACAGGCCGATCCATGTACATGAATCTGATCATGTACATGGATCATACCAATTATTTATAAATTATTTTTCAGCAATTAGTTTTTTTTTTCTATTCAGCTGAATGGTATATGTGTCTGGCTGATCCGATTCATGTACATGAACTTGTTCATGTACATGAAGTAGACCAGCTGAATGCTATATATGTCTGTACATGAACTTGTTCATGTACATGAATCAGCCCAGTCGATGATATTTGTGACTAGTCGATACATGTACATGAATCAGATCAGCTGCGAATCTTTTTCTGTTTGGTCGATACATGAATCAGATCAGCTGCAAATCTTTTTCTGTTTGGTCGATACATGTATATGAATCTGACCTGTATTTGATATTCTATAATGGGTCGATACATGTACATGAATCTGATGTGTACATTAAATTTGCCACATAGTTGATTTGAGTACATGAAATTGAGCATGTAAACGAATCTGATCAGCTCTTGAAAAAGTTTTGTATAGCCGATTTACGTACATGAAGATGATCATGTACATGATTCTAATTGGAATATGTATTTTCTAAGTTGATACATAAATCTATATGGTACGGAATGTTGGGCTGCCAAGAGACATCATATTCAAAAAATGAGTGTAGCTGAGATGCGTATGCTTAGATGGATGTGTGGAAATACAATAAAAGATAAGATTCGGAATGAGGAGATACGTAAGAAGGTAGGCATTGCACCCATTGAAAATAAGATGAGAGAGAATCGTTTACGGTGGTTTGGGCATATTCGGCGAAGGCCTAATGATGCTCCAGTTAGAAGGATGGAGAAATGGGAAAATATATTAGTTAAAAGAGGTCGGGGTAGGCCTAGGAAGACATGGATGGAGATGATAGGAAAGAATATGAATGCTTTGAACCTCACCGAGGACATGGCATTGGATAGAAATGATTGGAGGAGAAGGATTCATGTGGAAGACCCAGAATGATTTTCTTTTTTGGTTCATATCGCCGACCCCAATTGTTTTGGGATGAAGGCGTAGTTGTTTGTTGTTGTTATACATAAATCTGATCCTAAATTGATCAATTTGTAATTGTGCATATCATACGCATGAATATCTAATATCTATCCAGATGCATATCAAATGAATTTGAGATTGTCACTTAAAGAGATGAAATAGAAACATTTAAGCGACTTTCACAAGAAAACATATAGAACAAAGCAAACTTGAAATGCAACCGATATGAATATTATGGCAATTATTTGAATAACAAAATTATTGCATCATATATAATTTATAAAGGTTAGCTGGTTACGTGGTTCATCCCTTGAGTGGTTAAAAAAGTTCAGAGGGATGGAGAAATGTTAATTTTTAGAAAGGTTAGCTGTCAAAACAATGTTAATTTTCAACTTGATGAACAATAATAATGTCGGTGGACTAACAAGGACATAGCATGTGTTTGTTTTGCATGTGTGTGTGTGGAGAGAGAGAGAGAGAGAGAGAGAGAGAGAGAGAGAGAGAGAGAGAGAGGATGAGGCCTTCTTCTTCCTCCTTTCGGCAGAGAGAGAGAGGGAGACAACAAGAGGGAGGAGGGTGAGAGACGAGAAAGAGAGGGCGAGAGATGAGAGTGAGAGATGAGAGGGGGGAGGCCCGGGTCAAATGGGGGCTTTGACCCAAACAAAATGAGGCGTATGCCTCAAGCTGAGGCATGCCTTGCCATGAGATGTGTGCCTCATAGCGTATGAGGTGTGCACCTCTTTGGTTTGCGCTTTTTATGTGCGCCTCAAGGCCAAAGGGCCCTCACCACAAGGCGAGGCGCACTTTTTGTGCCTTGAAGCATGATTTTAACAACACTGATCCCAACATTTTATTCCACTCTTTCTCGAGGTCTGTTTAGGTAGAAATCTTTGATAGTTTCTCTTATTGGCTAATAGATTTCGGGTCTTCATAATACATGATTGCTCATAAATCTATTTTAGCCAATTGTCACCCTTGTAGTGGCATTATTCTCACTGCATATAGTTCCTCCAGACCCATTGCTAAGGTTGGATCCATTACTCCTGCATTTGGTCTTAGGGGTAAACTAAATATTCCTCAAGTTCATCATGTGCCTTCTCTTGCTATGAATCTTATTTCTGTTGACCAATTAATTGAACTCAATTGGAATGTGATATTCTCTCATATTGATTGTGTTTTGCATGATCAAACTATCAAGGAGGATTGGGATTGGTCATATTAGAGAGGATCTGTATTGTCTAGAATGGCTGAATATGTGTTCATAGAGAAGATTTGGACAGCTTCTAGATGAGTCTATGATATGGCATCAGCGTCTTAGCCACATCTCTAGTTCCAAGCTTTAGTACCTAGAGTTCTCAAATAGATTTAGTGGGTCTAAAGTGTTTGTGTTAGTTTAGGTAAAAGAATGTGAAAGCTGTAGGTTAGCGAAGAGTCATGTGTTACCCTTTGAGTCTACAAAAGTAGAGCTTGATAGAGTTTTTGATCTTGTACATTCAGATTTGTAGGGTCTCTAACTAGTTTTGTCTAATGATGGTTCTTCTTACTTTGTCACCTTTTTTTATGATTGTAAAAGATGTACATGGATTTTTTATGAGAAATAGAAATGAACTTTTTAAGATCTTCAAGAAATTCTAATTGATGATTGAAAAACAATTTTCTGCTAAGGTTCAAACTCTTGGCTCAGATTCAGGGGAAAAATATTTAGTCATATGTTCCAAAATTTCTTGTAGGAAAAAGGGATTGCTCATCACAAGTCTTCCTCTTACACACCTGAGCAAAATGGGGTTGTAGAAAGAGAATTAACATATTCTTGAAACCACCAAGGCTCTTTTACTCTCAAGTCATGTACTTAAAATTTATTGGGCAGATGCTAATTGTATGGCAGTTCATGAAATCAAACATGTCATCATGAGTGAAATCACAAAAATCAAAATAAACCTTCTAAACTCGTACTGATGAAAGCAAAATTACCAAGCACCAACCCCTTCTCACTAGGCCAAGTGTGACGTGACTAGCTGATCCATTCCTTCCCTTGTTTCTTGATGGCATTCATCCAAGCTCTGATACCATGTATATTTTCTAGCCTCTTGCTGACAAAAACATGAGAAAAATAAAAAAATTAGACTTCTAACAAGAAAAAGGTTTGTCATCATTTTCAGTCTAAACTTTTGTCACTGGGTGCAACACTGTATTGTCAGGTGTTTTCTGTTGTGACCTGACAATGTGGTTTAACTAAAAATTATACATGCAGGTACTTGGTTTTGGAGAGTATATTGAGGAGGTTTATGCTGCATATGAACTTCATAAGCTTGAGACACTGGTGCGTATTCTTTGCTGTTACATGATGTCCTCTTTTGATGTAAGTAGTGATGCCCTGAATTGCCTCCATATCTAAAATTCTAACTTGACAGGACTCACCGAAAGCTGGGAAATGGAGCAGTGGAGCTGAGATGACTGAGGAAGAAGCCTTGGCAGAGCAACAGAGGATGTTTGCTGAGGCTCGTGCAAGGATGAACGGGACAAACATTCCCAAACAGTCCGAACCTGATACAAATCAGGATAGCTAGTACCTTCAGTTTATAAAATGTTTAGGTGTCATGATGGTTGCACTCAGAGTGCCATTTATGGCTTAAGTTGTGTTGCTGTTGTCGATCAGCAGGATTATTTGTATGTAATGGCATTCTTATGTGTAAAGGAAAAATGTATTTCATGTTTCTGGCTTGTGTTCTTTGTCGGCTATTTTTTGTTCCTCTATTATCTGGATGGAAGTTGTCATTGCTTGCCTTATTTTTGGTTATTGCCAATCTTATTTGTTGAATTATGTTCTCAATTCACAATTGATTAGTCCATCCATATCGTCCGACCATGGATTATGAACCTTACTACATCAAAGTGCCCAATCAATCTAAGACAATTAAGGTCCAACAACTTACTCCTGCCTCACAACACAAGTTTAACCAGGAACTATTGGTCCAAGTAAGACTTTGGATTCCAGGCAAACTTACAAGCAGCCGAAGAAAAATCTCGTTGATCAAAACTAACCTCACAGAATACCAGCTTTCAGCCTTTTTTGAGTTGTCTTCAAACCAGAGTTCGACTATATGACATTTTCTTGTTGCATAAATATGACATTTTCCTACTATCCACTCCAATGATTGTCGGCCTCATAGCCTAAACTCTAGTGCAAACCACCTGTGTGTGTGTGCACTCAGATATTTGCTTCTTTATATGTAAATAGTCTCAATGAAATGATATTACGAGCTCCCATACCATAAAGGATTCTCGCTACTCATAAGAAACATGCAAAAGCAGCTTTGCAACCGTGATTCACATGGTTCTGGCTGCAAACCGTTTTTGTACAGTTCAGATGCAGAATGCATACTATGGAAAGATAAACCCTCAGATTGAGGGGTAGATTCAAACCTCAGTAAATGCATAGTTGAGGAAGGTCTTAATCCCCGGTTCGTGAATCAAATAAAAAAAAGCTTCACATGGCTTCGCTACAATGGCACCATACTGCACTTTCACCGTGTCAGCAACCCGCACCATACCGTACATGACACTTGGAGTGGTTTGCATAATCGAAGGACCAAAAGAATATCTACACTTCATAACGTTGATGCAACTGTTCTCTTAGAAATGTAACCAGCAATCAGACTAAGACATCTTAATGAAACAAATTTACTGCATCTTACATAATTTATAGCGCCAACAACTCTGCACAATATAGAAAATGATGTAATAAAACCACGCGTTTATTCTTAGCACAAAACTATGATACCAAACAATTTGTTGAATCTGCCATGCAAGTTGTCACCAAATAACTCTTAGCCATTCAAACGTTGGAAAATACAATACTTTTTCTAATTGATTGATGAGTATTACAACTAATCCATGAGAGAGTCAAACTAATAACATATCAGCGAACCACAGTAATCTTTCTAATTATCCATGGTTGAAGATGAAATAAATCATCAATTCATTGTTGGAAAAGATGAGAGGATTTACCATGTCGCACTAGTAAATTTGAGAAAATTTATCAACTTAGCAGCCATATCAATATTACTTACCTTGTTCTAAACCAAACAAACTACTGAAAAAAAATCCATTTAGAATTTTAAAAGTCCTCTATCCGTCCAATATCTTAGAGGACCGATGCAAGGCAAGGAATACGTGGAATTTTTCAGATACATTATCCCAAGTCATACACAAGCGTTAACTTTTTCCATCATGTAATACTAGACAAGAAGACTATTTAGCTCGTGCATGTGCTGACATGTTGAGATTACTGTCAGTTTGGAGCTGAAACTTGAGAACTTTGTGAAGCTTGCAAACGGTCTTGACTTGTCTCGGTGGTTTTTGAATGCGATCAACCATGCAGTTCCCAGTAAAAAGGTTTGCATCAGATGGTCTAGTTTCCTCATGCATCACCGTTGTCTCTTCCTCTGTGGATATACACCATTATAAACAAAAAGCAAAAAATAAAAACATTGCAGCAAAGGGGAAGGGCGAATAAACATTGTCCGCATGATGTCTAATACAAAGGGGATCAAGAAGCATGGCCCTAAAATTGCAGAAACATCCAAGGTTCATTTCACACCACACACATACAAAAAAAAGAAGCAAATGTTAGAATGCATGGTAGCGCCACCAGAGTCCTGTTGGCAGGTTCTGTGTTATGGAAAGAACTGGGAATAGGACGGTCCAAATGATAGCCGGGACATAAAATTGAGTTCAAAGTTTAAATTCCACTAATGGACGTTATATTTATCTTATTAGTTTAGTGGTTTTTCCTCATGCAGTACTTATTATGGCACAATATATAGTTGCTGCTAAGATGAATTTTTCCAACCCGATATCATGAAAAGGACAAACAATCTCTGGATTTCATTTGCAAAGAGACAAACATGAAGAACATAAAGTGATAACCATTACAAACCATTAGCGCCAAACTGGGTTGTGATGGATCAAAATCCTATTGTTGGATGAAGAGATTGTTTGGATTCGTAGCTTGTTGGAAGATATGAATATTCAAGTTTTAGGCCCACAAAATTATGTTGTGATAATAAAAGTGCAATCTACATTGTCAAAAATCACACATTTCATGAGCGTACGAAGCATATCGAGATGGACTGCCACTATGTTCGTGAAGAATATTTAAGAACCATTGACCTTCCTTATGTTACATTAGAATATCAACTGACAGACTTCTTCACCAAGGCGTTGTGCTCTCCAAGATTTAACTTCCTTCTTGGCAAACTTTTGGTTATATCACCCTAAGTTTGAGGGGAGGTGTTAAAATGTAATGTTCTTTATATATATATATATATATATATATATATATATATTCAAAGCTGATAAGGGTGTTTCGGTCATTTCACACATTTTACGCATATTCTCATTTGAGAACATGATTGTATTTTCTTTTTATTTTTTATTTCTTTCTTTTTACTTTTTTTATTTTTGTTTTTTCATATTGTAATAGAGGGGGGGGGGGGGGGGGGGGGCACAACATATACGTTGGAGCCCCCCCTCCAACAGTTATATTTATAACCGTTGGAGGGACTCCAACGTGTATGTTGGAGGCCCCCCTTCTCATTTGTGCATATAGGGGTGATCCCCCTCTAGCCTTTTAATGCTTTTATAAAGCCCCTCTTGGGACCCAATATATTGAAGTTGATATTTTTTATGCTCTTGTGCATTTGTATCCATGCCTTTGTGCACTTGTGAGAGTTCTCTTTTGTGCATTTGTGCACACTTCGTGTTTCTAGCATTGTGTTTATACACAAAATCTCTTTTTATAGAGATTTTCACATGGTATCAGAGCCAGGTTGCTTGGAAAAGAAAATCTTGTGATTCTTCACAATATTGAGTGCCTTGAAAAGCATGCCTTCAATTTTTTTGTGATTATCATCAAATATTTTAGAAGATTACTACAACAAGAGTTAAAATATCTTTGTGGTACCTATTTTTTCCTTCATCTTATTTCTCTAATGAGTGAAAAAGACTCATTTCTCTCTTGGCTTTAAGCCAATGGCTCCAATTATCACGTATGAGACGGAAATATGGAAGCCCATGTTAAAGGAAAAGGGCTTTGAGGTTATGTTCAAGGTTCGATTCCGAAACCGGAGCCTAAAATTACTTTGGTTGAAAGAGGTGAAATCAAAATTCTTGAGGAAGATGAAAGAACGAAGACTCTTGAAGAATATAGCAAAAAACATGAGTGAGAAATGAAGAACTTCAAGATTTTGTCATGAATTTTCTCATCTGTTGAGACTAGAATCAACGCCAATATCATAAAGTTTAAAAAGACTTCTCAAGCATGAGAGTACCTTGAGAAGATGTACACTTCGAGAGACTTGTTTCAGAAGTATTACCTCCAAAAGAAGGCGCTAACCCTTATTCAATGAGAGATGACTATAAGAGAATATTTTGTCAAACTTTCTTCCATTTAGAATAAGCTTGCTATGCTCGAACCTAAGTGGAGTGGAGAAGCCATAGAGCTTCGTCATAAGCAACTAGAAGAAGATCGTTTTTTCAACTTTTTGAATGGGCTAAGGCCCGAGTTTGAGCAAATTAGATTTTCTCTCCTATCCTCGTTCACTTCTCCCTCTCTTGAAGATGTCATTACTAAATTAAGTAGAGAGGAAACTCGTATGGGCATTAGCAAGCAAAATCCAAGTGTTCTTGTAATGCCCACAAATCAAGATGAGTGTGATGGAGCTAATGTCGTTTTTAGGCCTGAGAACAACTTAAGGACATATAAACCAGAGTTACCAGTCGAGGAAGCGGGAGCGGGAAGCGAGGCATTTTCAAAAATTTAGGAAGCAGGAAAACGTGGGACCACTTAGAAGAAAATTCTGAACCGTCTCGGAAGCGACCTAGGAAACGAACCGAAAGCGACCTAGGAAGCGAACCGGAAGCGAGGGGGAAGGGAAAAAAATGGAAAAAATGGGAAAGCGTGCTTCCCATAAATGGGAAGCTCGTTTCCCATAAAAGGGAAACATACTTCCTATAAAAGGGAAGCACGCTTCCCAAAAAAGGGGGACGTTTTCCCTCATGCTTTGAAAGCGCGACGTTTCGCGCTTCCGAAGCGTGCTTCCCCTTTTACCTAGGCGCTTCCTGTAACTCTGATATAAACCTCCTTATTTTAAAAGCCAAAATCAAGGTGGTTAAGGTGGAAGAAGGGACTATAGCAAAATTGTGTCACTTTTGCAAAGAATTGAGTCATATTAAACTGGTTTTCCTAAGTGAAAGAAATTACTAGCAATGGCCACCACATCTCAACCACAAAAAAATGAATCTACAAATGGAGCTCTATCTCTAAATCAAATTATAGAAGCTCTTCAACCTTTTCTTAAGGGAGCTATTTTCGGTGACGCCGTGTCTACTCCGTCCCCTCCAGGTAAAACTTCTTGGCTTTTAGATTCCGGTGCTTCATTTCATATGTCTCCAAACATTTCCTCTCTTTCCGAATACTTTGAAAGTTTGTCACCATCTTTTGTTTCAACCGCGGATGACACTTCTCTTGAAATTAAGGGAATTAAAAATTTTAAAACCCAAAACTTCTTTATTCCAAAAATTAGATTTATACCAAAATTGAATTTGAACTTACTTTCCGTCTCCCAACTCTCGGACCTTGGGTGTGACATTCAATTCTCATCTAATAAATGTTTAATACAGGATCACCGGTCCGGGAGGTTGATTCGGAAAGGCTCTAGGAAGGGAGACATACTATGTGGGCTCTCTTCAAATTCCAAAAACCCCATTTTGTAATGTGGCCCAACATAAAGACATAAATGTTTGACACAAAAGACTTGGTCATCCCAATATCACCAAGTTGTCCTATTTGGACTTTACTAAAAATCTTTGTAAAAGTACTTTCTCTTGTAATAATTGCATTCTTGAAAAAATGAGAAGTATGCCTTTGAACAAATATCTATGTTTACCACTAAACCTTTTGAAATTATTCATTCGGATGTTTGGGGACCGACACCCGTTATATCCAATGGAGGTTTTGCCTATTATGTGATTTTTGTGGATGATTTTTCACGATATTGTTGGATTTATTTTCTCAAACATAAGCATGAAGTTTTTTCATGTTTTAAATCATAACATATGATGATCAAAAATCAATTTAATAGTAATTTAAAGATATTTAAGACCGATTTCGGACGTCAATATCTCTCTAATGAATTTAAAAAATATCTTGAAGACTATGGTGTTGTCCATCAAAGATCGTATCCTAAGACCCCACAACAAAATGGTTTGGCCGAAAGGAAATATAGGCATATCATTGAGACCACTAGAACCCTTCTTATTTTCCAAAGTATTCCAAAAAAAATTTGGGCCGAGGCAGCTCTTGCTTCCATTTATCTTATTAATCGTCTTCCATCCAAAAATTTAGACAAAATTTCTCCTTTTGAGGCTCTATATGAAAAAGAACCCGATTATAATAGATTAAGAGTTTTTGGTTGTAAGTGTTTTGTCCTTACATATAAAAATGATAAACTCTCACCAAAAGTCATTCATTGTGCTTTTCTTGGCTATTCCGAAATCCAAAAAAGGTTCCGATGTTATGATACTAAGAATGATAAGTTATGTCTCAAGGAATGTAACGTTTTTGGAAAATGATAGTGGTTTTGAAAAGAATGAATCTCATTTAGAAAATGTCGATTATTCATTTCTTTTTTATCTATTATCTAAAGATGATATATCTCTAGTGATGATGAATCAACTCCGCCTGTGTAGTTATACACTGCCGGTCCCAAGCCCGGATAAAGGAGGAGGGTTGCGGTAGGCCTGTGACAGCCAGCATAAAAACTTTGTCATATCCTATGAAAATGAACCAATATGAGAATTTCGTTGGGGCGTTCCCTACTGAGCGACGCGCTGTACTCTCTAGGCCCGGAGGCAGTGATAAATGTGCAAGGGTTGTTAGGTCGTCGCCCAGAAGCGACGCGTCACACCGGCGCCCAGGTGTGGTGTCAAATAGGCAAGGGTTCCCTCACTTTGTTGGACGGGTGGGGGTAAAGAAGTTAGTCCAAGACCATAAAATTAGGTTAGCCACTTGGAACATAGGGTCTTTAACTGGTAAGTTTGTAGAGTTAGTAGATGTTATGTGTAGGAGAAAGATTGATATTTTATGTCTTCAAGAGACCAAATGGGTAGGTGAGAAAGCTAAAGTGATAGAACCTTGGGGATATAAGATTTGGTATACAGGAATAAATAGGAATAGGAATGGAGTAGGGATTGTTATGAGTCGTCAGTTTATAGATAATGTAGTTGAGGTCCGTAGGAAGGGTGATAGAATTTTACTTATTAAATTAGTATTAGGTACGGATATTATTAATATTATTAGTGTTTATGCACCTCAAGTAGGTTTAGATGATTCCATTAAGCATCAATTTTGGGAAGATTTAGATGGAGTAGTACAAGAGACATCTTATGGAGAAAAGCTTTTCATCGGCGGTGACCTTAATGGACATGTAGGCATTAGTAGGGATGGATTTGAGAATATCCATGGAGGCTATGGTATAGGAGAAAGAAATGAAAGTGGAGAAAGGATTTTAGATTTTTGTTTGTCCTATGATATGATCTTAGCAAACACTTGGTTTAGGAAGAGGGAGTCTCACCTAGTAACATTTAAAAGTGGGGTTAATACGAGTCAAATAGATTTTTTCCTACTTAGAAAGAGAGATAGGGGTTGTTGCATCGATTGTAAGGTTATACCAGGAGAAAGTGTAGCTACACAACATAGAGTCTTAATTTTAGATCTTAGAATTAGACAATGCCACAAAAGGGATAGACATAGGATAGATCCTAGAATTAAGTGGTGGGCACTGAAAGGAGCTAAACAAGGAATGTTTGTAGAGCAGGTAGTTAAGGAAGTTGATTGGTGTCTCGAGGAGGATTCAGAATCAATGTGGAATAAGATAGCGGGTGGTATGAGAAAAGTAGCTAAGGAGGTATTGGGTGAGTCTAAAGGCGGTGCACCACTAGGTAAGGATACATCATGGTGGAACGAGGATGTCAAATTAGCTATTAAGGTTAAAAGAGAGTGTTATAGAAATCTAAGTAAGAGTCGTGATAATGAGAATTTGGAGAAGTATATGATAGCAAAGAAGGAAGCTAAAAAAGTTGTTCGAAACGCGAGGGCTAAGGTATATAAGGAGGTTTATGACAAGTTGGATACCAAAGAAGGCGAGAAGGATATTTATAGGCTTGCAAAGATGAGAGATAGGAAATCGAAGGATTTGGGTATGGTTAGATGTATCAAAGATGAAACGCAAAGGGTTTTAGTCAAAGATGAGGAGATTAAGGAGAGATGGAAAGATTATTTTGATAAGCTATTTAATGATAGTCGTGCTCAAGATCTTGGAGACTTCTCCATTCCTTTTCATGAGATAAATCGTGACTTCATGCGCAAGATTCAAAAGAAAGAAATTGCAGAGGCTTTGAAGAAAATGAAATCAAGAAGGGCAGTTGGCCCAGATGGTATACCTATCGAAGCTTGGAAATGCTTGGGAGAGAAAGGTTTAGAATGGTTGACAAATCTTTTTAACTTGATTTGGCGAACAAATAAGATGCCTAATGAGTGGAGGAAGAGTACTTTGGTGCCTTTATATAAGAATAAGGGTGATATACAAGATTGCACAAACTATCGTGGTATAAAACTCATGAGTCATACTATGAAACTTTGGGAGAGGGTGATTGAGTCTAGGTTGAGGAAGGTTGTCATGATATCGGAGAATCAATTTGGTTTTATGCCTGGAAGATCAACTATGGAAGCTATACATCTTCTTAGACAACTTATTGAAAGATATAGAGAGAGGAACAAAGATTTGCATATGGTTTTTATTGATTTAGAGAAGGCATACGATAGAGTACCTAGGGACGTTCTCTGGTGGACAATGATGAAGAAAGGTGTTTCTCTCAAGTACATTAGTATAATTAAAGATATGTATGAAGGAGTAGTAACCAATGTCCGCACTTGTGAAGGGGTGACAACCAATTTTCCGATAACGGTTGGGTTACATCAAGGATCTGCTTTAAGCCCTTTCCTATTTGCGATAGTGATGGATGAGCTTACGAGATCAATTCAAGAAAATGTACCGTGGTGTATGTTGTTTGCTGATGATATTGTTTTGATTGATGAGTCTAGAGCTGGGGTTAATGCTAAGTTAGAATTATGGAGACAGACATTGGAAGCTAGAGGTTTTAAGTTGAGTAAGAGTAAGACTGAATATATGGAATGTCGGTTTAGTAAGCAACGAAGTAGTGATGGGAGTGTAGTGAAGCTTGGTGAGCAAGATATACCGGTGAATGATTATTTCAAATATTTGGGATCCATCATTCAAAAGTATGGAGAAATTGATGGAGATGTAAATCATAGGATAAAGGTTGGGTGGATGAAATGGAAAAGTGCTACTGGAGTGCTGTGCGATCGTAGAATGCCATTGCGGTTGAAGGGAAAGTTTTATAGGACGACTATTAGACCCGCTTTACTATATGGTACGGAATGTTGGGCTGCCAAGAGACATCATATTCAAAAAATGAGTGTAGCTGAGATGCGGATGCTTAGATGGATGTGTGGAAATACAATAAAAGATAAGATTCGGAACGAAGAGATACGTAAGAAGGTAGGTGTTGCACCCATTGAAAATAAGATGCGAGAGAATCGTTTACGGTGGTTTGGACATATTCGGCGAAGGCCTAATGATGCTCCAGTTAGAAGGTTGGAGAAATGGGAAAATATATTAGTTAAAAGAGGTCGGGGTAGGCCTAGGAAGACTTGGATGGAGATGATAGGAAAGGATATGAATGCTTTGAACCTCACTGAGGACATGGCGTTGGATAGAAATGATTGGAGGAAAAGGATTCATGTGGAAGACCCAAAATGAATTTCTTTTTTGGTTCATATCGCTGACCCCAATTGTTTTGGGATGAAGGCGTAGTTGTTGTTGTTGTTGTTGATGATGAATCAACATATAATAGTGACAATGAAGTTTTTGAAATCAACAATAATTCTAACCCTACTACCTCTCAAGAAGAAAATATATCTAAAGACCCTATCACTTATACTCATAGAGATAGACGCACCTTTAGAAGTGCTATTGAGCGATATAGTGAACCTAGCGAATCTATCTCCACACATGATTCAAATCCTAAAAGAATCGAAAGAACTAGAAAAACTCCCTCTAGATTCGTTTCCTTTGATTCCTTCTCTCCTAAATATCGGGCTTGCTTAAGTGTTATTCACTCATATTTTGAACCGAAATTTTTTGAAGATGTCAAACAATGTATTGAATGGAGAGAAGCCATGGAAAGTGAACTCAAAGCGCTTAAGAAAGCCAATACTTGGGAATTTCAAACGCTTCCCAGTGGAAAGAAAACTATAGGATGTCGATGAGTGTTCAAAGTCAAAACCAAGAGTAATGGATCTCTTGAAAGGTATAAAGCTCGTCTAGTAGCTAAAGGGTATAATCAAAAATACATGATTGACTATGAAAAAACATTTGCTCCAGTAGCTCGTATGGTTACTGTCAGATGTCTCATCATCATTGCTTCCATTAGAAAATGGAATATTTACCAAATGGATGCCAAAAATGCCTTTTTAAATGGTGACCTTAATGAAGAAGTCTACATGAATGCTCCACCTGGTATGGAAATTCCTAAAAATAAAGTTCTTAGTCTTCGTAAAGCTTTTTATGGCTTAAAATAAGCTCCCAAAGCTTGGCACGATAGGTTTAACAATACAATGATTGAAAATGGTTTTTCTTCATGCTATACTGACACTGCATTGTTTGTTAAGAAATCTGATGCAGGAATTGTTATATTACTGTTATATGTTGATGATATGTTGATAACAAGAGATGATTCTAAAGGAATCAAAAGTATTAAATTTATCTTGACTTCAAACTTTGAAATGTCAGACTTAGGGTTTTTGACATTTTTTAGGAATAGAGGTTGCTTTTTATCACAGAGGTTACTTTCTGTCTCAAACTAAACTTGCTTGTAAGATCCTTGACAGATCAGGAATCACAGATGACAAGGTTTGTGAAACTCCTGAAATTGTGGGTTCGAAGATGAAAATTAATGATGGGATTCTTCTAAAAGATCCCACACCTTACAGGCAATTGGTTAGATCCCTAACATATCCCAGCATTATTACGCTCATGCAGTACATGTTGTCAGTCAATTTCAGCATGCACCTACTACAACTCATATGAGCATCATTCTTTGCATCATCAGATACATAAAGGGTACAATAAACAAAGGAGTATTTTTATCTTCTTCTGAATTAAGTTTAATTGCTTATACTGACTCTGATTGGGAAGGTGACCCCAATAACCGTCACTCCACCATTGGATTTTGTATTTTTTTAGGGAAATCACCAATTTCTTGAAGATGCAAGAAGCAATAGAAAGTATCGCTTTCATTCACCGAAGCTGAGTATAGAGCCATGGCATCTACCACCATAGAGATTGCTTGAATTCGTAGTTTGTTGGAAGATATGAATATTCAAGTTTTAGGGCCCACAAAATTATGTTGTGATAATAAAAGTGCAATCTACATTGCCAAAAATCACACATTTCATGAGCGCATAAAGCATATCGAAATGGACTGCCACTATGTTTGTGAAGAATATTTAAGAACCATTGACCTTCCTTATGTTACATCAGAATATCAACTGACAGACTTCTTCACCAAGGCGCTGTGCTCACCAAGATTTAACTTCCTTTTTGACAACCTTTGGGTTATGTCACCCTAAGTTTGAGGGGGGGTGTTAAAATGTAATGTTCTTTTTACATATATTCATATATATAGAAAGATATATATAAATATAAATATAAATATATATATATATATATATATAGTATATATATGTATATGTAACTATCTAAGTATATATATAAATATGTATTTAAAGCCGATAAGGGTGTTTCTATCATTTTACGCATATTCTCATTTGAGAATATGATTGTATTCTCTTTTTATTTTTTATTTCTTTCTTTTTACTTTTTTTATTTTTATTTTTTCATATTGTAATATGGGGGGGGGGGGCACAACATATATGTTGGAGCCCCCCCCCCCCCCCCCTCCAACGGTTATATTTATAACCGTTGGAGCCCCCCCCCCGTGTCATTTGTGTATATATAAAGGTGATCCCCCTCTAGCCTTTTAATGCTTTTGTAAAGCCCCTCTTGGGACCTAATATATTGAAGTTGATATTTTTTATGCTCTTGTGCATTTGTATCCGTGTCTTTGTGCACTTGTGAGAGTTCTCCTTTGTGCACACTTCGTGTTTCTAGCATTGTGTTTATACACAAATCTCTTTTTATAGAGATTTTCACGTACCACTTTTTCAAAAGGCTCTTTTACAACTTATATAATAGGCTTTGACTTTAGCCCAAAAAGCTAATAATGATGCCTCAAACCCGATCATCTTGTTATTATTCCACTTCCAGTAAGGAAGACAGAACCATAGCTACCAGAATTGCTTAAAGTAGGAAAACTGATTCCTCAGGAATTCTGATTCATGATCATGAGAATCCCAATTCCATGTCATGACACTAGTTGGTTATTAACCTTTTTTTGTAAGATAGTGATAGCTTTTCAATGTTAGAATTTTCACATATTTTTGTGATAATATAAATATATTCTATGTCACAGAGACTCGACAAAGCAGGTGCCGCACCCGCGTCGACGCGATGCGGGTGTGGTCAACTCGACCGTGGGTGCGGTCAACGCACACAGGGTCATTTTTGTCCATGTTTCAGACTTTAAAAATAAAAATAAAAATAAACCCGATGAAAAGGAGGGAGCAGGTCTCCTCTCCTCTCCCGCGCACCTCAGCTCGAGCTCTCTCCTCCTGACGCCACCTCCTAGGCTCCTCCTCTCCCTTGTCGTAGGTACGTACCCTTTGTCTCCCTCTTGCTCTCTTCTTGTGTCGGCAATGGAAGGGCCGATCCCCCCTGCTCCCTCTCACTCTCTTGTTGGGTCGGCAGGGGAGGGGCCGAGCCCCCCCCTCCTCTCTCGCTCTCTTGTTGGGTCGGTAGGGGAGGGGCTGAGCCCCCCCTGGCTCCCTCTGTTTTCGGCAGGGGAGGGGCAGAGCCCCTTCCTGTTTTCGGTAGGGGAGGGGCCGAGCCCCCCTCTCGCTCTCTGTGGGGTCGGCAGGGGAGGGGTTGAGCCCCTCCCAATTTTCGGCAGGGGAGGGGCCGAGCCCCCCACCCTGCTCCCTTTTATTTCAGGGGAGGGGTCGAGCCCCCCCTCTCGCTCTCTTGTTGGGTCAGCAAGGGAGGGGCTGAGCCCCCCCTGCTCCCTCTGTTTTCGGCAGGAGAGGGGGTCGAGCCCCCGTCTCTGCTCCCTCTGTTTTTGGTGGAGGGGTTGAGTCCCTCCTTGTTTTTGGCAGGGGAGGGGTAGATCCCCCCTACTTGCTCCTGATTTTATTATATATATTTTTATATCAAGATAATGTCTGTATAATTGATTTAAAATTTTGAATATAGTTTTTTTTGTGTTTTCAGGATAAAAATGACGAACAAAGGGAAAGGACTTGCGTCATCCTCATCCCAACATGTGAGTTCTGCTGCTAGTTTTGCTGATAGTTGTAGTGGGATTGATGATGCAGGGCCACTATGGGTACATGCAGATAATCTTGCAAAAACTGGAGAAGGAGGTGGTAGAAACAAGAGATTTTGATGCAAGCTCTGCAAAAGAGATTTTGTTGGGTTTTACAGAAGAGTGAAGGCTCATTTGTTGAAGATACCAAAACATGACATTTCAGGATGCAGAAAAATTGATGAGGCAATGCAAAGACAATACAAGAAAATACAAGAAGAATACGAGAAGAAAAAGACAATGGTCGATTCTTGTGCAGTTAGTGTGCCATTTGCAAGCCACCAAGAAGATGCTGAAAAAAAAGTCAACGTAGGAGGTAGAGGAACGATACAAGCAACATTCAATACATATGAAAGAGAAGAATTGGATAGAAAAGTTTGGAGGTATTTTTATTCTAATTCACTCCCATTTAATGCGGCTAGAAATCCTTATTAGAAGGATTTAGTAACATCCTTGGCAAATTGTAATTTGAGTGACTATGTGCTTCCAAGTTCAGAAAAAATACGAACTACACTTCTTGAAGAAGAGAGGGCAAATGTAGAGAGGTTGCTGGAGATTAAAAAATATTCATGGGAGCAAAATGGAGTTTCTATTGTTTTTTATGGATGAACAGATATTCAAAGGCGTCCACTGATCAATTTCATTGTTTGTTCGCTTAGTGACCAAATATTCTTGAAAGCAGTTGATGCATCTGGAGAATATAAAAATGCAGAGTATTTGAAGAAGTTGTTTATAGAAGTCATAAAAGAAGTAGGTGATCAGAAAGTGGTACAAATCATTACAGACAATGCTCCAGTTTGTAAAAGTGCAGCGTTGAGTTTGGAGAGTGAGTACCCTCATATTTTTTGGACTCCCTGTGTAGCACAGGGCTTAAATCTGGCCCTAAAGAGCATCTACAACCCCAAAGAAGAAGAAAATTCATAAGCATATGCTTTATGTTCATGAATTGAAGATTTAGAAAGAAATGTCAAAAGCATTAGGAATTTTGTTGTTAACCACCATCGTGCTAATGCTATATTTAATAGGCATTCTGACTTGAAATTGTTGAAGGTCGCTGAAACACGTTTTGCGTCCATCATTGTGATGGTGAAGAGGATTAAAAGATTGAAGAATGCTTTGATTAACATGGTGACTGATGAAAATTGGACATTCTATCGTGTTGATAATGATATCAAGGCTCAAGAAATTTAAAAATTCATTCTTGATGATGAGTTTTGGGACGGAGTGGTATACCTCCTTCAAATTTACGTAACCTATTTGAGAAATGTTAAGAGAAGTTGATAAGGATGAGCCCATGCTTCACAGAGTTTATGAAATGTGGGATAATATGATTGAAAAAATACAAGTTATAGTTTTCAAGCATGAAAAAAAATCCTGCATTGAATGATTCAGAGTTTTTTAATCATATTCATTCAATTTTAGTCAGAAGATGGGATAAGAGCAACACTCCTTTGCATTGCATGACACATTCTCTTAATCCAAAATATTATGCAAATAAGTGGCGGGCTGGTGGTATTGGTCGTGTCCCTCCAAATTTAGACCCAGAGCTATCAAGATAGAAATATGTGTAATGACAACTTTTTTCAGAAGCATATCTTCTACATCAAGTCACACAAGAGTTTGAAAAATTTTCATCTTCGAGATTATATGGACCGACATTATTCGCGAGAGAAGAGGGTAATATAGATCCAATCACATGGTGGTTAACATTTAGATCAGAAACACCTCTTCTCCAACGTCTTGCATTAAGATTGCTATCGCAACATGCTAGTTCATCTTGTTGTGAAAGAAATTGGAGCACATATTCTCAAATCCACAACATGAAGAGAAATAAACTCACCAGCAAGCGTGTAGAGGATTTAGTACATGTTCATTCAAATCTTCGATTACTTTCGTCAACCAATGATGAATACAGGTACTAATTTGCTCTCTTAGTTATTTGATTATTTCTTAGTTTTTCATTTAAATATACTTGTATTGTATTTAACAAGTTCAAATTGGGTTTGTAACGCAGACAAGAAACCTTCAAATTTTAGAATGTAAACCCAGAAGAGTGTGACTTCGAGGAAGAGCATGATTTCAACATAACAAACATGGATTTAGCTGAGCCCAGTATTCCTTCTAATGATGTATTTGATGATGAAGAAGAAAATTATTAAGATCCATTACTTCATCGAGATATACTTTGGTATGTAATTTAGTTCTTTTTTGCTTTACTTATTTAATTGATATTTAGGTTGATTTATGTAATTGTTTTACTTATTTGATTGATATTTAGGTTGATATATTGCATGCATGATGAATGATATTATGACAATGTTAACTGTTAAATGTTAACCGTTAAAACTTCAAAATTATATATATATATATATACATTTTTGCCCTGCCGCACCCCCGCACCCAAGGTTTTTGAAAGTGCCGCACCCGCACCCATGTGACAGAATATATTTTATTATTGCTTCGTAAGCTTGTCTTTTAAATAAAAGAAATCAACGAGTTTTTACTTTAGATTGGCATTGGATATCTTTTTACAGGTATGAATATATAAAACATTATATATTAGCTAACATAGGTTTATTTGAAGTTTCCTAGATTTGTAATATATATGATAAAGCATGCATTAATTACTACACAAACCCTTTGCAAATTTGGGTACTGCTGGTCTCGGTAGCCAAATTAGTGTTTTTTTTGTGATAATGAAGGAAACTACCCATGCAGGATGCTTCGGAATGGATTCATAAGCACGCCCCCTTGTAGACCTCAACCATCCCTTCACAAAGTGCCCCTTGTAAATGTAAAACCTACGAGCAATCCATCCAGCCCACTGGGAACATCTCCCCCTTGCTTTGGCCTTGTAGTGAGGATGTGCACCCTGGGTACTACTTCAAACATTTAATACCAAAGTGACCCTCTTTAACCAATTCATACTGACTACAACTAGGGGTGGCAATCGGGTCGGGTTGGTGGGTCAGCATACCTCAACACGAACCCTGATGGAAAGTGAAGACCTCCACATTCACCTGTGCAGGAAAGAGAAAAACGAGAAGAGGCTGCAAAACTCGTCAATAGATTCCAGCATGTTTTTCATTGTATTAGAGGTTTAATATATAACTAATACATAACCTTTTTAGGGTACTAAAATACCCTCTAATAATATACATATTTACAACAGACATTCATCACTTTGGATCTGGATCCGATCCATTACAGAAATCGAGTCCAGACCCGACTTAGGTTAGAGAACAAAAAACGACTTCTTTTCAGCCTCCCTCAAGTTGTGCATGGTCCTGGACCATGAACAACTTGCCTTTTAGAAATCAAAATTTGTCTTTTGTCAGTCCTTTAGTGAATATATCTGCAACTTGCTCTTCAGTTCGCACAAACATAGGTTCAATCTCTTTCTCTTCAACCTTCTTTCTGACAAAATGCTGATCAATCTCAATATGCTTTGCTCGACTATGATAGATGGGGTTAAAGGACATTGATGGCACTTTGATTATCACACAACAGGAGTGAACGAACAATCGGTTCTCCCATCTCTGTTAAGAGATGTCTTATCTGTAATGAAAAGAGGCGGAAGCACCAATAGAGCAAAAAGTCACTCTTTAAGAGTGATTACTAGAGCCAAGAACACAAACACCAAATGTGCACACACAAAACTCACAAATATAGAAAATGACTTAAAGTCATAAGTTGGATATTATTGAAGAAAGGAAGAGAAGGGTGTAAAAACCCATACATTTACAAGGGGAAACCTCCTCTTTATATAGGGGAGGAGAGCACTAAAGGAGGACCATAAAGGGGGCTCCCTTCTAGTCGTTGGGAGCCCCAACGGTCATAAATATGACTGTTGGGGCCCCAACGACTAGATAGGTGGGGCCCCTTTATGGTCCCAAAAAGTAAAAACAACAAAAAGAAAAGGGAAAAAAAGAAAAGGGAAAAAAAGCAAAAAGTACAAATAGAATTACCAAAACACCCCTATTGGGTTTTTGGTTTATACAAAACAGAAAAAGACTATATTATTATGTATATATACATATATACGTATATATACTTATATATATACGAATGTATATATATATAAGTATATGTATATATATATTTATATATACATAATTTAACATGCCCCCTCAAACTTTACGGGGAGAAGACCGAAAGTTTGCCAAGAAGAAACATGAATCGTGGAGTTGGGAGCGCCTTGGTGAAGAAGTCAGCCAGTTGATACTCTGAAGTGACATACGGCAATGTGATGGTCCCTTTGAGATATTCGTCTCGAACATAATGGCAATCCATTTCGATATGCTTGGTCCGCTCATGAAAGGTGTGATTGCTGGCAATGTATATCGCACTCTTGTTGTCACAACAGAGCTTGGTGGGAGTGGAAATGGGGACGCCCATGTCACCAAGGAGACTTCTGAGCCAAACAATTTCCATAGTTGTCATCGTCATAGCCCGATATTCAGCTTCAGTAGATGATAAGGAGACCTTCTGCTGCTTCTTGCATCTCCACGAGATGAGAGATTCACTTAAAAAAATACAAAGACCTGTAATTGAGATATGATCATTGGGATTTTCTCCCCAGTCAGCATCAGTAAAAGCAGTCAATTCAAGAGATGAGGAAGAGGATAAGAAGAGTCCCTTGGAGATGGTATTTTTGATATATCGCACAATTCTCATTACGGCCGCCATATGAACCGTAGTAGGTGTGTGCTGAAACTGGCTCTCTGCATGAACCGCATAAGCTATGTCTGGACGGGTGATGGATAGATAGGTGAGGGATCCAATTAATTGACGGTAGGGAGTTGGATCTTCAAGAAGAACACCATCTTCAAGTCTTAGTTTCGCATTGATAACTTCGGGAGTCTCAACTTTCTTTTCATCAGATATTCCTGATTTGGTACAGATTTCTGCAGCTAACTTCATTTGAGATAAGATGTATCCTCGGGCGTAATAAGCCACTTCAATTACTAAAAAATATCTCAAATAACCAAGGTCAGACATATCAAAAGTATCTTTTAGCATAGTCTTAACATCATTTACTCCCTTTTTGTCATTCCCAGTGATGATCATATCATCAACATACAGCAGAAGCATAATAATGGAGTCACTTGTCCTTTTAACAAAAAGAGCAGTGTCAGTATAGCAAAAAGAAAAACCTAAATTGATTAATACATTACTAAACTTGTCATACCAAGCTTTAGGAGCTTGCTTAAGTCCATATAAAGCCTTTTTTAATTTTAAAACTTTTCCATTTAAATTCATACCTGGAGGCGGTTCCATATAAACTTCTTCATTTAAATTATCATTCAAGAAGACATTTTTAACATCAAGTTGAAAGATTGGCCATTTTTTAACAGAAGTTATAGCAATAAGGGCTCGAACACTAGTCATTCGAGCAACTGGGGCAAAAGTTTCATCATAGTCTACCCCATACTCTTGGGCATATCCTTTGGCTACCATCCTAGCCTTATATCTTTCTAATGAACCATCACTCTTAGTTTTTACTTTAAACACCCATCTACATCCAATGGGTTTCTTGCCATTGAGAGGATCAATGATTTCCCAAGTTTGCGCCCTTTTAAGGGCATTAAGTTCAAGTTTCATAGCTTCATTCCAATGAGCATATTGTTTAGCATCATTGTAATGAGATGGTTCATGAAAGGAGTGAAGAGTAAGTAGGCATGCTCGATAGTTAGGAGAAAAAGAGTCATAAGAAACAAATCTATTTGGTATCTTGGGAATGCGATTTGATCTTCTTTGAGAGGTCTCTTCTATCGACTCACTTTGAGAAAATCTTTCAAGGGCACAAGGAGGATTTCTTTCATGCCTTCTAGAGTAGACTTGTATTTGTCTTGAAGCATTTTCTTCTAAGTTTTGATCATTATTTGGATGTTCAACAAGATCTTCATTAAGAGGTTCACTAGGACCAACATGATCATCTATGATGTTTTCTTGAGGTAACAAGTCAAATAAGAATAGTCAATATTTTCATTTGGTTGATGCGAAAAGTCATTTTCTTCTTCAAGGAATGTGACATCTTTTGAGATATAAAGTTTATTCTTAAGTATGTCAAAACATCGATATCCTTTTTGTTTTTCGCCATATCCCAAGAAAATATATTCAATAGCCCTAGGAGAAAGTTTATCATTTTTGCGAGTTAAAACAAAGCATTTACATCCAAAAATTCTTAATCTTTTATAATCGGGAGACATATTGTAAAGTTTTTCAAATGGAGAAAGATTTTTTCAAAGAGGATGAAGGGATTCTATTGATGAGATATGTTGAAGTTAGAACCGCTTCGGCCCAAAAGGATTTTGGGATATTTTTTGAAATCAATAATATTCTTGTAGTTTCTATTATGTGCCTATGCTTTCTTTCCGCAAGACCATTTTGTTGCGGAGTGTTGGGACAAGAACGTTGATGACAAATTCCATTTTCTTTTAAGTAGCTTTGAAAATCATTAGACATATATTCACCTCCCGAATCGGACCTAAGGATAGATAGATTTCCCAAAAATTGATGTTTAACCATTGCATGAAATTCTATAAAAAAGGAGAAGACTTCGGATTTGCGATTTAGGAAGTATATCCACGTAAATCGAGTGAAGTCATCAATAAAAACCACATAATATGAAAAGCCTCCTTTAGATAAAATTGGGGAGGGTCCCCACACATCGGAATGAACAAGTTCAAATGGTCGAGTGGTAAAGTAACTTCTTTGAGGAAATGAAGTAGCTTTAGATTTCCCAAAAATGCAATCTTTACAAGTCATGTGATTGTCTTTACAAGTATTGTTCAAAAAAGGGAAAAGAGACATTTTTACAAAATTTGGATGACCAAGTCTCTCATGCCAAATTCCAATACTTTTGTCTTTAACAAGATTGCAAGATGACTTAGATGGAAGCGTCAAAAAGTCCATAAAATAGAGATCACCCCTTTTATGGCCTTGCCCAATCAGCTTCCCTGACTGGAGATCCTGCACGGTGCAATCTTTAGGTGAGAAAGAGACTTGGCATCCATGATCGGTGATTTGGGAAACGGAAAAGAGATTTAAATTAATTTTCGGAACGATTCTTACTTTAGGAACGAAAAAATTTTGAGAATTTTTGAAGTCAAGTGTTCCAATACTTTCAATTTTCAATGACGTTCCATCGGCCGTTGAAACATAGGAAGACATGGGTTCGGAAACAACATTTGAAAGAGAGTTTTTATGAGATGTCATATGAAAAGAAGCACCAGAGTCTAGAATCCACATACCTGGAGGTGATGAAGAGTATGCGATGACGGCTCCGGATGTTGAAGGAGAAGACTTGAGAAGGTGTTGGAGAACTTCGGAGATATGATTAAGAGTTTCTTTGATATCTCCTTCTTTGGTACTTTCTTCCTTCTTTGGAGAACTTTCTCCAACCGCGGCAACCTTTCCTTTAAGCTTTGGACAAACCGGTCTAATGTGCCCCGGTTCATTACAATAGTGGCATATAATTCCCTTTCTAGGCCCATTGCTATTTTTGTTAAAGTGGGGAGGTCTATATGCTTTAACATTCGATCCGGGCCTAGTAACGGCCAAAACTTCATCACTCTTAATGCTCAAGCCAAGTCGAGTTTCTTCTTGACATATCTCGGCAAGGGCATCTTCAATAGGTAGGGCTTTGCTTCTATGGAGAAGAGATGCCCTCACTTGTTCAAATTCCGGGCGAAGTCCATGAAGGAATTAAAAAAAGTGCTCATTTTCAATTTGTTCCCTTCTTAGCTCAATATCTTGTGGAGCAACCCATTTAGGCTCAAGAAGGGCAAGCTCATCCCAAAGAGGGGTTAGAGAGCTAAAATAGTCTCGGACACTCATATCCATTTGTTTGGTGGAACAGATTTTTTCTTGACAAAAAAATTGCCGAGCAAGATCCTTTTGGGTATACATACCCTTAAGGAAAAACCAAGCCTCATTGGCTCTTCTAAATTTGGCAATATTAGCACAATTTTTAAGGTCTACACTGTTCATAAACCATGCCAAAATTTTGGCATGGTTACTTTCTCAATCCTCAATTTTGGATTGATGTTCATTAATGGCTTTGATGCGCTCATCACCATCTAAAGCTTTTTCAACTTCATTTTCAATTTTTGTAAGAACAAGAGAGGGTTCGGGAGTACTTCCCATAACAAAGCCCCAAAGTTTCTTACCTCTTAGATGATTTTCCATAGCGGAGGCCCACATGAGATAGTTGGACCCATTTAGCTTAAAAGAAAGCTCCACTTTAGAGTCACGTTCCATCGGCACCAAATATACTTCCTTTCTTCAAAACTTTGAGAGGCACGCGTTCCAAGGTGACAAAAGAAAAGCCCAATCACCAACCTTGCTTTGATACCATGTAATGAAAAGAGGCGGAAGCACCAATAGAGCAAAAAGTCACTCTTTAAGAGTGACTACTAGAGCCAAGAACACAAACACCAAATGTGCACACACAAAACTCACAAATATAGAAAATGACTTAAAGTCATAAGTTGGATATTATTGAAGAAAGGAAGAGAAGGGTGTAAAAACCCATTCATTTACAAGGGGGAACCTCCTCTTTATATAGGGGAGGAGAGCACTAAAGGAGGACCATAAAGGGGGCTCCCTTCTAATCGTTGGGAGCCCCAACGGTCATAAATATGACTTTTGGGGCCCCAACGACTAGATAGGTGGGGCCCCTTTATGGTCCCAAAAAGTAAAAACAACAAAAATAAAAAAGGAAAAAGAAAAGGGAAAAAAAGAAAAAAGGTAAAAAGCAAAAAGTACAAATGGAATTACCAAAACACCCCTATCGGGTTTTTGGTTTATACAAAACAGAAAAAGACTATATTATTATGTATATATACATATATACGTATATATACTTATAGATATATATATATATACGAATGTATATATATATAAGTATATGTATATATATATTTATATATACATAATTTAACATTATCCACATAGCCTCAGCAGTCGCAGCAGCCATCGATCTGTACTCAGCCTCTGTACTTAACCTAACGACTGCCTTTTGCTTTCTACTACTCCAAGAGACCATGTTGGATCCAATGAAACTACAATAACCAGATACAGACCGTCATTCATCTGGGTCACCCGCCCAATCAGCATCAGCATATATAATGATTTCATGGCCACCTTTATTTAATTCACTTTTCCTGTACACCAGCCCATCACCAACTATACCCTTTAGATAATGAAGTATTCGCTTAATTGCCTCCATGTGCGATGTATGAGGTTCATGCATAAACTGAGATACTTGATTCACCGAATAGACTATGTCAGGTCTGGTAAAGGTCAGATATTGTAACATGCCCACGATGCTGCGATATCTAGTGGGATCCTTATATAGATCCCCTTCTTTAGAACTCAATTTTTTATGGACGATGCTTGGAGTTGCCAATGGCTTACAATCTTTCATGCCTGCTCTACTAAGAATATCCATCGTGTATTTGTGTTGAGTAAGAGTAAGTGTATCACACGTTTTATCAACTTTCACTCCAAGAAAATATCGCAGATCACCGAGATCTTTCATTTTGAATCTCTGATTTAATATATTCTTTACTTCCTCAATATGGCTTTTGTAGTTCCCTGTGATGATAATATCATCAACGTATATTAGCAGAAGAGTGGTTACATCTCGTTCATTGTAGATGAATAATGAGTGATCTAGAAGAGACCGAGAGAAACCATGCTTCTGTATTTCCAACGAAAAACTCTCGAACCAGGACCGAGAAGCTTGCTTCAATCCATATAAAGCTCTTTTCAACTTGCATACATAATGATTGGCATCTCGTTCTGCATACCCGATGGGTTGTTCCATATAGACCTTCTCTTTTAAGTCCCCATGTAAAAACGTATTTTTAACATCTAACAGGCTAACGTCCATCCATGTTCAATGGCAAGACCCAACACAATACGAATGGTTTCCATCTTAACAACAGAGCTGAAGGTTTCATCAAAATCTTGTCCTTGTTCTTGTGTGAACCCTTTGGCTACAAGTCTAGCTTTATACCATTCAATGCTCCCATCTGGTTTATATTTTATCTTGTATACCCATCTTGACCCAACTACATTCCTATCTAGTGGTCTAGGCACAACTTCCCAGGTACCACATTCATGTAAAGCTTCCATCTCTTCATTCATTGCTTCGATCCATCTTCTAGAGTTTGCAGCTTGATAAAATGTGAGGGGTTCATCCTCTTTATTTATGGATGTTAGGAACAATTGAAATCCAATGAAATTTTTTTATAACTAACCCACCTGTCAAGCGGATGTCGGGCCCGCGTGGATCTTCTGATGTTGTCCAACATATGTGGAGCGGAAGTAGAAGGACCAGAATCATTATCACAAGAAAAAGATGAGGGCTCTTGCTCTTTTTCTCGCCGGGTGTATACAATACCTTTATACTTTACTGGCTCCAAGTTTTGTGTGGTAACCTCTTCTGTTTGGGATACATTTGATGACTCCTGACATATTTCCTTCTGGCTACAATCTGCAGGACAATCTTCTCTAGCATTGGAGAAGAGTTCTGAATTTAACCATGGATCGTACACCTCAACACTTGGACCTGAACTAGCAATATGAGAACTTGGATCAACGAGCTGATTGTCAAAGTTCATCTAGTCAAAAACGACATTCCTCGATATTTTGACGCGTTTGCTCAATGGATCATAACACCTATACCCCTTATAGTCTTCAGCATATCCCACGAACCTGCATTTCAATGCTTTGTCCTGAAACTTATTTCTCAATGAGTTGTCAATGTGAACATAGCAAACACATCCAAACACACGTAATTCATGGTAGTCAGGATGTATTCCAAATAAAGAGAAGAAAGGAGACTTATTTTCTAAAATGGTCATGGGCAATCGATTTATCACATGAACTATGGAGTGGAAAGCTTTTGTCCATAGAGTAATAGGTAAATTAGTCTCGTGCATCATGCTCATTGCACTCTCAACAATATGTCGATGTTTTCTCTCTGCAATTTCATTCTCTTGAGGTGTATGTGGGCAAGACACTCTTCTCTTTATCCCATTATATTGAAGGAAACTAACAAAATCACTGGAAGAGAATTCCCTTCCTCCATCGCATTGAAAATTGAGTATATTGGTAGAGAAATGATTTTTGACAAAGGAATGAAAATTTTGAAACAATCCAAAAACTTCTGATTTATGTTTCATGAAGAATATCCAAGTATAGCGGGAATAACTATCAATGAAAATGAGGTAATATTTGCTACCGGAAACAGAAGCAAATGGGGCAGGGCCCTAAACATCAGAACATATGGTCTCAAAAGGCCTTGAAGCTCTCTTATTAATTAATTTGAAAGACAAAACATGATTCTTACATAAATGACAACTAGGACATTTTATTTCACTGGCTTCTGAACCCAGACTGGACTTAGGAATGAAATTATTCGAGACAAGTTTTTCAATAAAATGACGACCACAATGACCCAAACGACTATGCCAAAGAGTTGGCTTATTACATTCAAATATGGCAAACACATATTTAGAAGGAACAAAAGACGAATATTGAGGCTTCAAGGATGAATCGGCAGAATGAACAGCGAATGAAGGATCTTCTTGGAAGATGTACATGTTGCCTCGTCTCTTTCCCTCAGCGAATGTCTCCCTCATGCAAAGATCCTTGACATAAACAGAAGAGAGAGTAAATTCAACTGAGGCATTAACATCATCAACAATTTTTTAGACAGAAACAATGTTCTTCTGGATATTAGGAGCATGAATAACATTTGAAAGATTAAGAGAAGACTTGGACATGGGTATAATGGCATTTCCAATATGTGAGATGGAGTGATGAGAACCATCTCCTGTGACTATGCTACTCTTACCAACATAAGGGTTAAGATTTAAGAGTTTACCCGCATCACCTGAGACGTGTGTTGCCGCTCCGGAATCGACGTACCAAATGCCTTTATCATTTTGTTTCATATTTAAGCCTGCTAAAGTTGCCAATAACAACTCTTTTACTTCTCCATCCTTCTTAGCCTCTGTTTGTAGAGTTTTTCCCTTATTTTGATGATTGAACCAACAATTTGCCTTAATATGTCATTTCTTATTGCATAGGAAGCAGGTAGGAATAGGCCTTTGTCCCTGTATATTGGGCGTTGGAAGGATACCACGACCACCAAGGACATTTCTCCCTTGTCCTCTCTTTCCTCGAAAAGAATTTCCTCCTTTGCCTCTGCCATAAGTCAGTCTCGTGGCCAGCACTTCTTGAGTTCCTGAATGAACATGGGTGTCCTCAGAGAACCTTTTCAGGGTCATTTCATACTGTAGTAGTTTTGCACGAAGATCTTCAAATTTTGGAAGTTTCGGGAGACACAACAAGGATGTCACCAAAACATGATAGTCCGACCCTAATCCACTCAAGGTTTGCTGCACTTTGTCTTTATCACTGACGAGACATCCCACAATAGCCAGCTGATCTGCAATGCCTTTCATTTTATTCAGGTACTCCATAATAGACATTGAATCTTTCTTCAACATTTGAAATTCTCGCTTGAGAAACACAATTCTTGCTTCAGAGATCTGTGAATATGTCTGAACTAACTTGTCCCATAACTCTTTGGCTGAACAATCATCGGAAATGGCAACAAGAAATTCCTGTGAGAGTGTTGATGTGATGTATGCCACTAATGCTTGATCCCTTTTCATCCAAGCGACATAATCTGGATTTTTGAGAAGAACGATAGATTGTGCTCCTTTATCGTCTGTCTTTTCCTGCGAGGTGAATTCTGGAGGGATTGAGATTGATCCATCCAGATGACCAGATAGATCCTGGCTCCTTATAAAAGGAACAATCTGCCTTTTCCAAGTCAAGAAGTTGGAATTATTTAGCTTTTCAGAGACCAATTGGCTAAGGAAGTTGGAGGAAAGGCCTGACTGTGGGAAGGGTGAGTCCATTGGCAAAGAAAAATGAAAAGAAGAGTCTGAATCAAACAAAAATTTAGTCACCCGAGTATCCTGCCTTTTTTTTTTAAACAGACTTATTATACTCGAGTATGACCAGATAGGTAACTGATTAAACAGTTTTCAAGACACGACCTGAATATCTCACAAAGGAATGTGAAAAAGGGAAACAGAATATTGCAAACTGTGGCAGCACAATATTGATCTTTGAATGTATAGTATCCAGACTTAAAGCATTTCAATAATGAATATCAAATGTGGAAGTGGTTTCAGATCTGATAAACATGAAACAGGACAATTAATAATTAAAAAAAAAACAGGAAACACCACAAGCATTAATCTTAACGACTGAATACGCAGATTTAAGTGAACAAAAATCACCTCTGGGATCAGTTAACTGATTATAGGACAATCAGTTTTGAAGAAGATAAGAACACATCGACACTGAGAGTAAAAAAAAAATAAACAGAAAGGAAGATAAGAGAACACACGCTGAGAGGTTTTTTTTTTTACCAGATTTGAAAAAGAGAAGGAGACGTACCCAAAGGTCGGGTTACCAGATTTGAAAAGAAGAGGGAGACGTATCCAGAGGTCGGGTTACCAGATTTGAAAAGAAGTCGGGTTCTTACCAGGGCCGAAGTAGAATAGGGAGAAAAGGAAGAAGACGCACGCTGAGTTGGAGTTGGATAGGGCCGATCTTTCTGATAAGCAATCTCAGGCCCAACATTCAACGCTGCTCTGATACCATGATGGAAAGTGAAGACCTCCACATTCACCTGTGCAAGAAAGAGAAAAACGAGAAGAGGCTGCAAAACTCGTCAATAGATTCCAGCATGTTTTTCATTGTATTAGAGGTTTAATATATAACTAATACATAACCTTTTTAGGGTACTAAAATACCCTCTAATAATATACATATTTACAACAGACATTCATCACTTTGGATTTGGATCTGATCCATTACAGAAATCGGGTCCAGACCCGACTTAGGTTAGAGAACCAAAAATGACTTCTTTTCAAACCCGACTCGTTTATTAAACGGGTCGGCTGTGGCAAACACGAACCCAACCCATTTATTAAACGGGTAACCCGACACGACATTGTTAACCCGTTTAATAAACGGGTCGGGTTGGGTAAATGGGTTGGCGGGTTAGCGGGCAGGTTGGTGGGTCGGGTTCGGGTAAACGGGTTGGCGAGGACGAGGTCGAGGCCGGAGAGTCGGCCGCCGAAGAGGGTGTTCACGGCAAAGGCGGCGCCGCTGGCTGCGCTCGAGTCGAGGCCGCTGCCGAGAGGGAGCCCCTTCTCTAACGAGATCGAGATGCCGACGGACCGGACACCGAGGGCCCGGAGGGCTGCGATCCCCGAGCAGTTGTGGAGCGGGTCGAGGGTGAGCCTGGGGGCGTCGTGGATGGCGGCGATTGCGATGCGGACGTGATAGACGGAGGGATCGACGGCGACAGTGACGTGGTCACCGAGCCCCGAGATGACGCAGCCGAGAAAGTCGAAGCCCAGACCGAGGTTAGCGATGGTGGCAGGAGCGAAGGATCGAACGGTGGAGAAGACGGGGGTTGGCTCGGCCTTGAGGGTCTCTGACTCGAGCCGCCTCGACCTGCATAGGACGACGGTGGAGGGTCTGTGATGGTTGGGGTTAGGGGTGCAGCTAGGGAAGGGCAAGGGGGAGAGACGAGAGAGGGCATCTGGCAGAGGTGATCATTCTGTGAGAAAGAGTGAGAGAGAGCCACAAAAGGGGGCAGTTTGTGTGTAGGGTTTAGGGTAGGATGATGCTGAGGTGTTTTGTTTGGGTTTTGGATCAATGGCATGACCCGCCTGCCTAATCCGTTTATTAAACGGGTTGGCGGGTTGGCATACCCCTAACACGAACCTGACCCGTTTAATAAACGGGTTAAGCGGGTCGACCCGTTTACGACACAAACCCGTTTAAGCCAAACCCGAACCCACCTAAGAAGCGGGTTGGCGGGTCGGGTCAGAAATTGCCACCCCTAACTACAACCAATATACAGGCATGTGCCATACACATTTGGGCTAGTGATGGCATCTCTTGGTCTTCATGGTGAAGGGTCATGTGTAATGTACACATTATCATGATTGTTTTTTTCTGGCTATATAGACCACTCCATTACCAACTTTTTCATCTCTTCTAGACTAGTTTAAAGAGGCATCCTATGTTGTTTTGCCGTTCCACCTCAAAACTAGAACTACTGGCACTTCCAAAGAGAAAAAAGGATCTAAAGAAAAAATATAACCACTTTAAGATCTAAAGCAGGGGAGGAGGAAATGTATTAACAAATGAAAAGAAGCGTCTACCACATCATGCACCCTAAAAGATAAAATAGGTATTGGATCATAACATACATCTTCAAATCATAGGAGCGGAACATAAATTCCAGAACAGATCTAACTTTAAAGACAATAAAAATAAAAAAATAGGGCAAGTTAAACAAATAATTAAAAGGAATTAGCTAAAGAAAATGTCACAGAAAAGTTAGACACAAGGATCTAAGTCCTTTCACCAAAATACAATAAAGAAGAACAATGATAACATCATAAGCATAACTGGAGAAACTCCAAGAAGAAAAGAAAAGAAAGCATGTAAAAAAAACTTACCCAAACAAGAGAATGAAACTTTGGGTTGTAAAAGAAGCTCTGGAAATGCTGATGTATTCTGGTAACTAATCAACCATTAAAGTAAATGCATAATCTAAAATAATTATAAGAAATTAGGTGTTTATAAAAACTCAGGGTCTTTACTTTTCAGGCAAACTGTAATATGAACCCCATATCGAGGCATAGGACAGGCCAACAAGCATCATAAAATGTAAAACATGGAGTGCATCATGTTGGTCCTTGGTCAATGCAAACCTGTGCCACTCTGCCTTGTATTTTTATCAAACACAATATACATTTTACAACATGACATCAACCAGTCACCAATTCATGGGAAAAACACTAAGGATAAACAAAGATGTGCTGACTTACCACTGTCTGAAAATATGAAGCATGTTCCAATTGTTTCTTGGTATTCTCCTATCTGTGATAGAAGAAATATATAGCAAATTTCTTTTCAGCAAATCTTTCCTCTAGTACAATAACACTTTGCGGTGGGCAAGAACAAAACCTAAGGATGATATAAATACAAGCAATAATGGTAGGTGATTGGACAAGTCTTTACCAAATATACCCTCAATGAAAAATACATAAAAACCAACATAAAACAACATAAACTAAATGAAAACACTGTCCCAATAAACAAACACCCAGAAATTTTAAAACATTAAAAAATAGAGCAAAGGTACCAAATTATCGACTAAGCACAAAAAGGAAGAGAAGGACAAAGTTAAACCACCAAAGAACAAGACATCTATGCTGAAATGCTTAAGCGTTTTGTGAGAAGGAATCTGTACATCCAAAGCTAACCATAGTACTGACAGTTTGCAGTGCAGCAAATTTCTGCAGCAACACATTGGGAAAAGGAAGATAAATCAAGAGAGGATTGGAAACAGCTTCATTTTCAAAAAAGCATGGACTTATTGGAAACTTTCTACAAGATAAAGAGCATTCAGACTTCAGTACTATCATATCCAACAAAAATTCACACTGTTTTAGAAGATCCTACTTATATATAAACATATAACAAGGAAGCATATCACACACACACACAACATAACTAGAGAAACAAAGAAGCATACGATAGGCCAACTCACCAATGTCAATTTATCACCAATAGTTAGCACTGGATTTACTGTGTCCAATCCCTTAACAAGAAATGAGAGGATAATTAGAATTCTACATGTGAAACAAGCATACGCTGAAAAAGATTTATAAGGAAAAGAAAATTTACCACATATAACATGCAAATAGATCAAAATGCATGCACCTCATGACCACTCAGCATCAAGATAAAAGGAGTGTAAAGAAATGTTATACAAACCATTCAAATGGCAAGAAAAATATACAATATGAATTTGATTCAGAAAAAAAAGTGTGGCATAAGTGGCCACAGACAGTGGGAAGCATGATCCAAAGACAGGATTTGAAAGCCACAAAAGTTCCATTTCCTAAATAATCATGAAAATGGTTACATAAAATCATTGTATTTTTGTTTAATAAAATGAATTATGCATGTTGGGTGCTTTCTGACATTACTAGGGTCCAAACTAAACTTGTGTGTTATCTTGTTTTCAGTCGGTTAATATGAAATTTCTTTCAGCATGACTTCTTTTTCTAATTTTGTTCCTTTTCCATCCATAACTTTCCCTAAAGTGAATATCAAAAGTGCTCTTTAAAATTTAAACTATGAGGTAGTATTTCCCTACATAAGGCAAATGAAGTTTGCAAGCAACATAGATAGTACTGTGAAGTCACCACCTGATCATATCACTTCTGAGGACGTAGACTCAAAGAACAAGAAGCATAAGGTCATTATTCAGAGTCCTGCTTATGATGATTGGTTGTCAAAGAACCAGGGCCTCTTGGGCTAGCCTAATTCTACTCCTTCAGAGGATACATTAGCTCAAATTGTCAATCTCTCTGGCTGTGCAAGAATTCTGGGATGAGTTAAAGGATTCTTATGCTCAGCACTTGCAATATAATGCCATGCACTTGAAGAAAGAAGTAACTGAATGCAAAAAGGGAGAGCAGTCTGTCTTGGAGTATCTTGATAAAATCAAAGGAATATATGATCAGTCTGTTAAGATAAATGTATCTTTTGTGTTGTACTTAAAGAGGTATACTTATTGGTACTTTCTTTGTATTTGTAATTTTTGTATTCTTTTTGTATTTTAGGTATATCCTTGGTGTACCTATTAGGTATAGGTATTTGGTCTTTAGATTGAGTATACTCAAATTACACTTGTAGGGGTGAAATAGGAATTTTAATTTTATTGGTCATTATTTAAAATAACTAATTTTTAGTATTATTTATTTATTTTGTTGGTAAACTTCGGCTGACCAACTAGCCGTTGGGCTAGTCTCTCTCTTTTCTTTCCTCTCCTTCTTCCTATAAATATGGGTGGTGTGTGCATTTGTACGTGAGAGCGTGATGGGCTGTTTAGGTGTGTATGAGTGTGTTTGTAGTGAGGATTAAATGTATTTTGTATATTTATTAGTAAAATTATTTATTCTCTACTCTTGATTCCTACTTTTGTCTATGTGATGTCTATATCCAAATGCATTGTGCCATGGTATTCAGGTTTCATTTATCTAATAGGATTTGGTATAATTTTTTTGTATCTTGGGTTCCATGCCACTTAGTGACATGGTATCAAAGCCAAGAAATTTGTTGTTGGTATTTTTTTTAAGTCCGTGCTTTGTGAGGAAGACTTGATTGATATATGGCTTGGATTCAAGGTTCTCATTTTTCGGTATGTATCCTATTTTTTATCTTTCCTTTAAGATGTACTTATGATATTTTTCAAAATCCTTTTGCAGTATTGTGGCTGTTTCTTGTATCATGCATTGAGCATAAAAAATTTTATGGATCTTTAAAAAATGTGTTAAAAATGGTTGTGTTTTCAAACTATTTTTAAAAGTTTTCTTTAAATCATGATTTTTGAAGACATTAGAGTATTCGTCTATTGGATTAATATTTTATGGATGTTCTTACTCATTGTGCAAAATCTCTTTAATGGTGTATTGTGTTGAACTCTATTTTAATGTCTCTTGTATGGACTTGTCCCTTTGAAATGTGTATTTATTATTGTTTTGGGTATTTTAGTACCTTATTTGAAGTTTTTTGTTGACTCCTTGTGATTTCTTACAAATTGCTATATATGCATATGTTTCTCCATAGGATGTTGTCCTTTGTGTATTTCAAAATATTATATTTGTATGTTTTTCATGTTGTGTCATTATGACTTTAAGTTTGGTACATAGCAGAGTTACTTGAAGTTTCTTAGATAGGCGGGAAGCTCGCTTCCCGGAAACTCGCTTCGGAAGCATGATACTCCTTGTTTCCAAAACTTGATGAAAACCTTGATTCCCCCATGCTTCTCATATGCTTTCCACGCGCTTCATCTACTCAACTTATATGTTCTCTTACTCAACTTTTCTTATGTTTTATGTGTTTTCTCTCACTCTTATCACTCACCTCCACGTTCTTTCTCTAAGTTGGTAGCCATCATTTTTAGATTTTGTTAAAAATTTAATTCTTACACTAAAAAAAACATGAAATTTAATATTTGTCACTTTTATTTTAGTTTTTATTTGTGTTTCATTTTGATTCCCATTAAATTCTTATATTTCTTTTTTTATTCCTCGCTTCCCGCTTCCTATACATTTTAAAATGCATCGCTTCTCGCTTCTGCTTCTTGTATTGTTTCCCGCTTCCGCTTCCTAGTCCGGCAACCTTTGTACATAGTAATACCATAGATGTTCATCAAAGTAAAGTTATTTCATTTATTACGAATTGTGTTCTTCATTATCAAACTTGCTCTTATGCATGCCTTTCTTGTGTTAGAACTCTTCGAAGTTCTTAGAAATTCGCCTTTTTCTCGTGTATATGTTTGCATTCTCTTGGAGAATCCTACATGTGATTGTTCTATAGGCATATCACTTGCATAGTTATGTCTTGTACTGTAACGACCCCAAACTAACCCTCTAAAAATGCAAAAAAAAAATTAAACAATTATGGAAAACCTCCCAAAGAACAGGAGCACATTAGAGATTTAATATTCACAACCCATTAACCATTTCAAACATAAAATAAATTTAAACCATGAACTGAAACTTCATTTATTAATTCAAATAATGTCAATAAGTTCTAAATAATTCTGAAATCAACTCTAACCAATCTTGTGTACGTTAGAACCCGGGCCACCAGACCATAATCCTCGAGTCCTCCAGCCTACCAGTCCCCTCATCACGGAGCCTCAGTACTTGAAAAGCAATTTTTTTAAAAATCGAGTAAGAATCGAAGTCCTCATACAAGATCCTCTAAATTCTCAACAGTAAGAAAATAGCATAAAGTAAATCAAGCATAAATTTAAGAGGATTCACAGGTAACATAACATCAGAATAAACTTACCATCTAAGCATTTCAAATAAGCAAATAAGAATATCATGCCAAAACAAACATTTAGAGATGGATGAATTGGTGCAACATGTATGAATATCTTTTAAGTTCATTAATCGAATTTTTTTTTCATGCATATTCCTACTTAATGTACATCCAATTTTTAATGTCTACTTGCTTAACAACTCGTGGATACTCAAAACGGGTACAATTTCTTGAGGTTCAAAGCAGTTCTCAGTGGTAGCTTATCACACAAATTGTATTTTAAGTTACTGGGTTTCACACTTGTTTTTCGACCAATAACAGAAATCCACATCATCCATCGAAACATTAAGAATCTATATAATGTTAGGACATCAATGAAAATCCACAACCATTGACGTCACTTTCTCGGTATACTAATAACTATAGCGGAGTCAACACCACCACGCCTAGGCAAAGTGGTTGAAAGTTCCCTACAACCATAATTGGGAACATGAAACACACATCGGGTTCTTGAGGACAACAAACACACATGATGTTTAATATCTTCACGGTCTCCCATGACCGTCATCCAAGGTTTCTACCTTTTCAGAGGGACACCGCGGAAGAAAATTATTGCATTGTTTGGTTGTTTTACCATTCTTAATCAATTTAGGGTTCTTTATACAAGAACAATTATGCAAATTATTATGCAATAACAAATTTTGGGCACTTGCCCTTTTTTCATTCAACAGTGTAATTAATTGAGAAAAAAATTTTGAAAATTTGTTTTTCAATGCAAGAATCACAATTTATTATTTCGTAAGCAACACATGCTCACGACCCTCAACCGGCCCGTCACTAGATCAGACATTACCACAATAAATTAGCATTGCAAGATTTTCCAGTGAACATAAAACACACATAATTAATTAAAATTTCATGTTCGAACACTGACAACACATATACTGATATGATTTGTGGTGCAAATTTGCTAAAAAACACAGCCAGCACATCGTAGACAGCATAACACAAATAGCATAACGTAGATAGCATAACACAGAAAGTATGTAACGCAGACATATCTATAAATGTATAATTTGCTGCGTATCAAATCCAAGAACACTGACAATATATACATGCATATTCGGATGTGAATCTTGATCCAAGAACGCAGACAATATATACATGCATATTCGGCTAAGAAACTTGATCCAAGAACGCAGACAATGCATGTATTAACATTTTATGTTCTGTGAATCTATTAAAAAATGCAGCCAGCACATGTGTTTACAGGTTATGTGCTGTAAATCTGCTCAAGAACGCAAACATGTATGTACATATATGTTGTGCTGCGAATCTGATCCAGAATGCAGACATGTATATACATATATGATGTGCTGCGAATCTGATCCAGAACGCTGACATGTATATACATATATGTTGTGTTGTGAATCTGATCCAGAACATAGACAGTACATGTATCTACATGTTCTGTGCTGTGAATCTAATCAAGAACGCAGACAGCACATGAGCAGAAAATCGCATGCATCAAGAACAACATTAAACTGCAGAAAATACATGTTATGAGCATGCAGAAAATCGCAGACAGCAAGAAAAATATTAGATTGCAGAAAATACAGGTTATGATCATGTAGAAAATTGCAGATATGTTGTAAGTCAAGAAAACAAAAACCACAAGACTGCAGGAAATACATGCTATAATTATGCAGAAAATTTCAGACATGCTGAAAATTAATTTCAAACATCAAGACTGCAGAAACTACATGCTATAATCGTGCAGAAAATTGTAGACATGCTGAAAATCAATTCTAAACATCAAGACTGCAAGAAATACATGCTATAATTATAAAAAAAAATCAGACATGCTGAAAATCAAGAAAGAACATCAAGAATATAGAAAATACGTATTCTATGCATGCAAAAAATCGCAGGCATGCTGAAAATCAAAGAAAACCTCAAGTTCAAGACAAGAAAATCGCAGTCTTGTTTTTCCCTAAACCTACGAGATTTAGTTCATGTTAAACCCTCGTTCTATCGGAAAAAGAGAAGAACTCATACCTTACTGTTGTAAATACGCGAAAAGAGGAAGAAAAGAAGGTAGAACGGTATCAAAGCAAGCGAAGAGCATGGTTTCCCTCTCTTTCTTTCTTCCTTTCTCTTTCTTTCTCTCTTCTTTTCTCTCTTTTCCAGCTCAGCCCTCTCTCTTATTTTTTTTTCCAATGTTTTTGAGAGAGAGAGGGTTAGCCTCTCTCTTTATAGAAGAGGGGATCCTTCTAGGGGGTGACGGCCCCCGCCTTCTAATTATTTTTGGGATATAGTTCTATTTGACATAGAACTCTTCCCTAACTTAACTACCCCCTTTTTAATATATATATATATATATGTTAAAGTTTTAAATTCATTCTTTTATTTTAAGGAATTATAGATGGGCTATGGGTCTGGGCTGGACCCATGACCCAAATCCACTCGGATTTCAGCCCATATATATATATATATATATATATATATATATATATATATATATATATATATATATTCATGAGTATTGGTCAATATGGATCTTGGACCATGTCTAGATCTATATTGATGCCAACCCCTTTATTTGTATATATGTGTACATGGATTTTAGTACAGATCTAGATCCGTATTGACGTCAGTCCCCTATATACGGATATATGTATACGTGGGTCTTTAGGCAATATGGATCCTGGACCAGATCCAAATCCATATTGATGTCAGCCCATATATAATCATATATGTGTCTCTTTAAATTATTTTCAATTCCAGACATATAAATATAATTATTTCATTAAAAAATTTATTTATAAGATTAAAAATATAGGAGAAATTACAAGATATTACATCTACACATGCACATGTGCTTGTGTAATGCAAGTCTCTATGCATATTTATGTGCCATTAATTTTTCACAGCTTTTGTGTGGCATGTGTTTTTGCCTTAGTGGCCTTAACTTATTGCTCTCTTAAAGATTATTTCATTACGTCTTGTATGGATTAATTATGAACTTTCTTTTGTGAGCATCCTTGATTAACAAAACAATTACTTTCTCATTGGTATGTTTTTGACCTTGTGGGATTGTGAGTACTTCTCTCATGTCCATATCCATCTTGGATTGCCTTTGCTTGCATAAGGTTTGTGAAACTTGTGTATGTCTTGTTTATGGTCTATCATGAGGATTTAAGTGATTTGCTTCGTATCATTGAAATTTGATTTTCGGCTTTTGTCTATAACCTCTCTTTTTGAAAATTGATTTCCGTGTTTTTTCTTGCCTTCTTTTGGTTTTGGTTTAGTCCATCACCTTTCTATTGTTTGGCCTTCTCGAGGTGAGTTATGTGTGCAATTTGGTGTTGTGAAGCTAGAGTTAGTTGTTGAGGTCAGTTATGTGTGCACCTCTATCTTCTTGTCAGTATAGATTGCCAAGTTTATGAGTGTCGTATTGACACTTGTTTTGGCGATTGACAGTTGATTGACCTTTGGTTCTATGAGTGAGTTGTATCACTCAATTGCTTATTTGGCCTTTGTTGTTTATTTGATGCTTGTACGATCTTTGTTAGTGATGGTTCAATTGTTATTTGCTTGTGATCATATTGGTCCTTATGGATTAAATCTCATATTATTGCAAAATGTATTGCTTTGAATATTGTTTCAAATATTCTTACTTATTCACATCAGTTGGTCTTCATTACAATTTTATTACCTCTCTTGTTTTCTCCACTCTCCCTTCTTATTTGAGTAATTTTTCCTTTGAATAAGAGATTTTGTTTCAGTGTGGTGAGTAATCTGCACCCGTTGGAACCGATGTTGTTTACAGTTTTATAATCATTTGTAAGGATAAGGATACCTTTTATGGTTGTAACTGGTTGTTATTGTCAGTTTAGATAGCCGGTATTGTTGGTGCATAGTCACTGGCTTGGTTATTGCTGACATTTGTGTTTGATCTCTTACATGCTGATATAATTGAATTTTGAAGATATTGAGTTGGAGGTCAAAAGGAAATTGCTTTTAGTGAGCAAACTGTTGTTCAAATTTACAAATCTTATTTCGTTTAATATGATTTATTATATGTGAGATTTTTAAATCCCTGCATGTATTTTCTAATATTTTCCATTGCCTGCTTTTCCTTGTATAAAAAAATGTTTATTGAAAAATTTTCATGCATCTTATGTGCATTTCATTGATAATATATATATATATATAATATATATATTTAAGATTGTTGTTTGGTCCTTTGTGCTTAAACCCATTTTAGGTTGTGAGTGAATCCTAATGGATTATGATTTATGAGATTGCTCTCATTCATTATTATGTGCATTAAATATGCTTTTACATATATAAATAACATATTACATAATTCATAATACTAAACATGCTTTCAAGCTTTTATAGAAAAATTCATCAAAAACAAACTAACACACATATAAAAAATATAATCAATTAAAAGTAATTGTGCATGCTTTCAATGTTTCACAGAAAAAAACCCAAAAGCAAAGTCACAGACACACATATATATAATAACTAAGCATGTTTTCATAATTTCACATAACAAATCACACAAACACATGGACATACACATAATCATATATATACAAAAAATAACAAAATATATATAAGAATAATAAATGACTAAACTGCCCTCATGCCTAGACGAAAGCAGCTTAGTCGCCGACTAGGCGCCTTAGTCGGTGCCTGGTCGGCAAAATTTGTACCTTCTAAAATACCCACCTAGGAATTGCAAAGCCTAGGCATTTTACTTACGCCTAGACCAACTAGGTGGACTAGTGGTGCTTAGTCGGGGCTTTTGACTACATAGCCGGTTACTCACCATAAGTTTGAGGGAGGCTGTTATAATAAATGTATCTTTTGTGTTGTACTTACTGAGGTATACTTATTGGTACTTTTTTTTTATTTGTAATTTTTGTATTTTTTTTTTTACTTTAGGTATATCCTTAGTGTACCTATTATGTGTTAAAATGTACTGTGTATATGCCATTTGTATTCATTTGTATTATATATATATATATATATATATATATATATATATATATATATATATATGTAGATATATAGTTCCCTATATATGTAAACTGAAATACCCATGAAGGGTATTTCAGTCATTTCATGTGATACGTATGTTCAGTCCTTTGTTTTGGTATCCGAAATGAGTCGAATATTCCCGACCTAAAGCATGGGACTTTGAGATTTCTAAATAATGTTGGGGTTTCTTTATGAGAAGTCGATATCCCTCTCATCGTAATGGTACTATCAGACATGCACAGCATGTTAGTACTACGATGATTGGATGAGAGGTTTATGATAACCTCGTAGCGTGCAAATGCACAATGATGAAAAAGAAATCACATAAATGGTGATGATCGCCTTCATAGGCAAGATACTCGAGTTGGTTTGAAAGACCAAAGCATGTAGAATGGGTTGTCAGTTAAAATAGAACCTGACATACTCATTCGTCTCTTTAGTTTCATCAAGAGAGATGATGGGATGGTACAAAAACTCTGATGGACAGGTTGTTAACAACTACGCTCCTCAAGTAGCAATTGACTCGGTGTTTCCGGTCATCGGAGTTAGGGGACGGGGCTACCAAAAATTATCCCAGGTGGTAGATCCCATGGACTTCTGCAGAAGTTGGATGCATCCCTTGCCACAAATGTCGCTGAGAAATTCTCTTTCGGTTACTTGCCGTCGCCTTAGGATCGGACTCAACTAGTTGTCCAGGATATCAAAATACAAAGAATAACAAACTCCCGGGAGTCTAGTTGTTTCTATATTTCTCCTGTGCATACCCTCAAGACAGTTAATATCGAAACAAGATTATCATGCTTATTTTGCTTTTTGCTCATTCTGAACTACACATCACGAAAGAAACAATGCATATATTAGTTTTGTTCTAAATTTTGATATTTATGCACCTATCAGATTTTTATCAGTCTGACATGTTTCATGGGATACAAGTGATGATTAGGTCGGTACGACAAGCGATGGTGCAATGACGTGATGATATCAAGATCCCACTTTTTCCCTGAGGTTCCGCTCCTGAGGACGTTTTGTAATTTTGTATAAGGGTTTCTTTGAAATTCCTCTTTTCGTGTAAACTTTAATTATTAAAAACCTCGTTTTGAATTTATAGGGTTTCAATGATTGTACAGAGATACAAATCCGTTGTGTAAAGGAAAGTTCGCCTGTAATGTGCCCAAGGTGCATTGACTTGTTATTTCAAACACCATTTTTCGTTGAACTGTTATTTTAAACTCTGAAAAAGGGTAGCACATAAACCACGAGGTAGCTGCGGCAGTGGCAGTGGGGCCCACCATGCTTCTGTTGCGCTAAAGGCAACAGTCGTGGGGCCCACCCATCTTGGTGGCGGCAACGGTTGTAATAAACTGGAAAAAAAATTAATTAAGTTTGGATTCGGGTCGGATCCGGACCCGGACCCGAAAGGGAGGCACCGCCACCCGTGTCTTTTGAAGACAGCGAGGCAGGGGTTTCAAAGAGAACCCCTGCCCCCCTTCTTCCTCTCTCGGTCTGTCTCCCTCGACCGACTCCCTCTCTGCGTTGCTGAGCATCGCCGCCGACGCCCCCCCCCCCCCCCCCCCCCCTTCCGACAAGCACCTTCCGGCAGCCTCCCCAGAGGAGCTCCCTCTTCTCGCCGGATACCCCCCCTCCGTTGCTGCCGCCGCCGGCGACCACCAGGTACGCCCCTCTTTTCCCTCTCAGTCTCTTCTCTCTCTCCCTCACCTCTCTCTGTGGTCACGGGAGGGGTCAAATCCCCTCCCTGTGCCCCCTTTTAGCAAGGGAGGGGCACGACACCCCTCCCTGCTCTCCGATACAGTTGAGGAGGGGGGGAGGGGGTTGAGCCCCCTCCTCCCTGCCTCCTGTTACGGCAGAGGAGGGGCTTTGTCCCCTCTGTCACGGCAGGGGAGGGGCTGAGCCCCTCCTCCCTGCCTCCTGTTACGGCAGAGGATGGGCTCGGCCCCCTCCTCTCTGTTCCCTCTGTTACGGCAGGGGAGGGGCTGAGCCCCCTCCCTGCCCTTTTGATCGGCAGTGGAGGGGCTGAGCTCCCCTCCCTGCTCCCTTTTAGGCAGGGGAGGGGCTGCGCCCCCTCCTTGCTCTCGGTTACGGCAGAGGAGGGGTTGAGCCCCCTCCCTGCCCTTTTGATCGACAGGGGAGGGGCTGAGTCCCCTCCCTACTTCGTGTTACAGCAGGGGAGGGGGTTGAGCCCTCCCTGTGCCTCTCTTCTCGTTAGGTAGGGGCATCGCCCCTGCCTTCGCTATTTTTCGGCAGGCCGGGGCAAGCCCCCTCGCCTCGCTTTTCCCTGGCATCAGGCGGGCCTCCGTTCGTTGTTGAAAGGCAAGGTGCGACCTCCTGCTTCCCCCTTAGTGGCTTGCAGGGAAGGGCCTCACTTCTTTGCTCTTCTGGCAAGCAGGGCGACGCTTCGGCATTCCTCGTGCCTTCATAAGGCAGTGGCGCAACCCTGCCTCCCCGTTGTTTGCTGACAGCATGTCAGCAGGGGCTCGTGGCCTTGCCCCTGCTCTTTGCGCTTATAGCAGGTGCGCATGTGCACGATGCCCCTGCCTTTGCTTCCTTTATGTCAGGACGACGACCGTGCCCCTGACCTTCTATTTTGGTGTTAGCTTGCTAAGATCGTCACTTTTGCAGCTCGTGCGACGGATCATGCTCGCGCTCCGCGACCTGAGCCGTCCATCGCTTACACTCGCAGACGCAAGCAAGCTTGCAACTCTCAAAGGTAAGGGAAGATTGCACAGAAGACTTGAACAATTGAATTAAGTTCAATTAACTAAAAAGGACAATTAAATAAATATATATGCATATATATATCATATATATTTATATGAGTACGCATTTAACTCAAGGACGCGGTTTCGCGATCCTTGTCCTTTACTTTGCCGTCGTGCATCACGCAAAGGTTCTGCGTTGCACTCTTGCTTATAGTTTCTTTACTTTGTCGTTGTGCATCGCGCAAAGGTTTGGCGTTGCACTCATGTTTACAGTCTTTACTTGCCGTTGCGTGTTGTGCCGAGGGTTGTGTTGCAATTTTGCTTACCGCCTTTACTTTGTCGTCGCGTTTTGCGCCTAGGCTCTTGCTTTTGCATATGTGTTGGTATTGCCTTGCTATTGCAGATGATGTGCAGGTTCTTGCTCTTTGTGTATGCCTTAAAGGCATCCTCGTGGAGGATGCAAGGGGCATTTACCACTCTCCCTCTTGCGACAAGAGTCAGTCGGGAGCGAGCGACAAATCCTCGTCTAAGGAGAGGGATACCTCGCAAGGATCCTGACTCTTCATGTGCGCAGTCCTGCAGAGTCGACTTGAGATTTTAGGGAGCTGCGCAAAAGCATCAAAGACTACTCCAAATCGAAGCATTTGGAAGGATGTGACTGGCTGGTTTTGCTCGCCTTCTTGGCTTATCTCGAGTAATCCCGAATTGGGGGTTCGAGCGAACTTCTTAGCGGGTGTTCTGTTAAGAAACCTGTATCCCGTCTATCGAGACCAGTATCGAGTCATGCGAGGCATGTAGATACCCCGATAGCGGATGTGATTCGAGATAATCACATGCATAATGTTGGCACACGTTACTGCTGTTTCAAAAGATAAAGTACAGTTGATAAACTTTACATCTTTGTGAAACACTCCTGTTAAGGCTTCTATTGAGGAGTTATACCCCCTTCATCCTAAAGTACTTGTAGACGTGCACGACACGTCTAGTACTGCGATGATTGGATGAGACGGTCGTGCGACCTCAAACAACGCTAAATGCAAAATGTTGTAATCACATAAATGACCTCACATTCGCCTTCACAGGCAAAATGCTCGAGTGGTTTAAAGACCACAGCATAGAATGGGTCGTTAGTTAAGCAACCCCTAACGTACCTATTCGCTTCTATGTGTCTGTCAAGGGAGAGGACAGAGCGGTACAAACTCTAATGGACAGGTTGTTAACAACCACCCTACGGGCAACGATCTGGCCTCTCCAGTCATTGGAGTTAGGGGAAAGGGGCTACATTAGTTAGCTCAACACTTCTGCAGAAGTTGGATGCGTCCGTGGCACAGCCTCCTTTGCGGAATCCTCTCTCGGCTAAAGTCGTCCCTTTGGAGCGAACTCAACTAGCTATTCGGGTTATTAAAAATACATAGAATAACAGACGCCCGAACTAGTCTCAGTTGGTTCTACGTTTTTCCTGCGCGTACCCGCAGGTTCGTAATTATCGAAACATAAGGTCTGTTCACACTGGTCGTTGAGTCGTGAGATTCGCTTGCACTACGGATTCGCTTGCACTACTGATTCGCTTGCACTACTAATTTACTTGCTTGCTCGATAGTTCAGTATGTTACTCGTTGAGCTGTGCACACCTGTCAAGGCGTTACTCTAGTTGGTTAAACTGCTTACGCAGTTCTTTGCGGAGTAATAAGGAGCTTCTCATACTAGTTAAATGCTTATAATAATAGCATTATGCCAGTTGCTACATATTAGCATGCGACTTGCTTTATCCCTTGGTCGAACTGTTTGGTGCTTATTGTAGCGTAGCACTTGTTGGCTTGCATCTCTTATGATTGATGTGATTGCATACGGCTTGTAATCTACGAACTGGTGGCAACTAGGATTGATGTGGCCGCTTGTCTTATAAGCTGCTTACATATTGCGATATAACTGTTGTCGTATGATTGCTTATGAATGGCTTGTGATGTAATAGTTTATGCCTTACGATTAATTTAATTACTTGTTGATGGACTGAGCTATTTTATGGTAATTATATGTTTTACGAGCATTGTTATGAGTGCTTGTCTTATTCAGTTGTTTTGTTTGGCTGACGGGTAGAGTTAGTTACCCTTCGCCCATAGAATCAACTGAATTGCCATATTTGTGCGTTCTCATATGTCGTTTATACATGCTTTGAGGGCCTATTTGAGGATTGCAATATTCCTTGTGGCAATAACACGATGCGTAGGATTATATGTTTCTAGGTGAAGTGATACGATGCATATTGCTGATATGCATGTTTGTGCCCATATTGTGGCTATCGACCTTGAGAGCGGTCATTTGTGTTGATGCGTGTATCACAATGATTTTCATTGGATATGGCATTTGTTGGGGACCCGCTTCCCAAAGGTTTCGCTGTGGGGGTATGTATGATCAAGATCAGGTGACCCGGCTAGAGCAGTAGAATCTCTGTGAGGATGTACACTGTCCACGAATGGGTAACCGCGAAGTCGGTGAACTCCTCTGAGGAAGTGTATGGTCCAAGATCAGGTATACTCTCTAGGCAGTAATTCCTTGTCAGGTCGTATATCTCCCGGACCGAGCGATCCGATGTGGATCTTGTGTTTTTGCTTACCATAAAAAGTTATGGTGAGCTGTGACGATCTTCTGAGATTGTTTGTGATAGCCAACTATGAATTCATAGTTTTGGCTTTCTGTTTTAGCATGATTACATGCTTGACTCAGGTGTGAGAATCAGATCATTAGCGATTTGAGTTAGTGATCATGTTTTGGACCTTCTACGGAAGGGTGAGCTTTTCTGAGAAAGTATGACGCCTTAGTACGTCATAACCGGTGACAGTTAGCCGCGTAAGACTTTGAGAGATGAGAATAGATTAAGGTTGTCCAGGATAAAGCGTTTGTTAGAAGCAGTGAGCGACAAACGATGTCTTAATGGTGATTAGATGCAGAGACCTCGTTCTAGGAACGAGGACAAGCTTGTTGCATGGTGGTTCACAGCCTACGATCAATTGAATCGTATGCTGCGTTTGTCAGTTGCGCTGCTTGCTTTGCACTGCTTACTTGCTTTGCACTGCTTACTATTTGCCCTACTTACCCATTTGCACTGCTTACACGCTTGCACTGCTGACTCGCTTGTACTCCTTACTCGCTTGCACTACTTATTCGCTTGTACTACTTACGCGTTTGCACTATTCACCTGCTTGCATTGCTTACCTGTTTAACTGCATATATGCTTTAAACTGCGTAGCCTACTGAATTAAATGTACTTAATTTAGTTTCTTGTAGTCTCCCTTGTGCACCTACTAGTTTTTCGCGAAACTAACCCATTCTATGGGTGCAGGTGTGAACACCCCAAATTTTTCAAAAGATTTTATAAAAATGACCCTTTTTGCCCCTAAACCCGTTTTCTGAGAAAATCAAGTCATTTCTTTAGATTTTCGAAATTAAAATTCGTATTGATATAATTCAAAATCAACTCCGGATCCGAATCCAGTACTTTAAATCCATATTTTCTCAAAATCCGGATCAAAAACCCATTTCTGAAGAAATTTTCTCAAAATAGATTTAAAATTCTCAGAAAAATTTCCTTTTGTAAATATTTTTACAAAAACACAAAAAAAAATTGGTTTTAATCTTTGATTTCTCGTAAAGCTTTAGGACTTCATCCTAAAAATACAAAAAAAAATGAAAAAAATCATGCAAAAAACCAAAGAAATTAGGAAAAACTCACCTTTAACCATCTTTTTAGAAAAACCTGAAAAGGAGGCCTGTTTTTGGAAAAACTAAATTTCGAGGTTTGAGGGTCGAGTTAGGGTTTTTGAAAACCCTAACTCGCTTTCCTTCCTCAGCCACTCTCTCCATCCCGCCATCACCAAGCCTCCCCCATGTGCGAGACCCCCTCTCGAAACCCCCATGGCCTCCATTCGCCCTTCATCTGCAACGGCTTCGCACGCCCCGTTTCCATTAACCGCTCATCCCCCTTCTGCTTCAGGGCAACCCTTGATCGCCAACATCATCTTCAACTTCCCCCACCTTCACGAAGCTTCCCCCGGCCAGCCACATAGCACATTCCAGAAGCCCCCTCTCTATAAAAGGGACGCAAGGGAGTGAGCAAAGCATCGGTGGTTCACGTGCTCCCTATGCCCCTTGCGATCAATTACCATTCGTCGAGCGCAGGCATCCATTAATCGCCATCCAGCAAACCTCCAGCGATCCCCATTCACCTTTTCCTAGCGCTCCTCCTCCTTTTGATTGATCAAAGACCCTTCATCACCAGCGACAGTAACCAGAGAAGACGTCTGCAAACCATCCGAATTCCTCTTCTCAAGAAGGATCGAAGAATTCTTTTTCTAAAAAAAAAACCCGTCAGCCGTGATAATCAAAGGTAAGTCATCCACCCCCCCCCCCTCATCTATTTTATCTCCCTTGCTGTATCTTCTTTAATCCTTCACATTTTTTTTTTCCTTTTGCTTTATTTCAAAAGCAACCTTGTATCATCGATCTGCTTATTGCAGTCTTGATGATACACATTGCAACATTGAGGTCGCCCTTGTGCTCATAGCATTTGAGGCTATATGTATAGGGCCTTTATTATCCTGATTGATTTCTAATTTGATTTTCTGAGATTTTATTTGAACATCTCTGTTTATTGCGACTTCTTTTCTGTGAATTTCCTTCTCTCGGTCCAGTATCGTCGCTTTTATTCTATTTCTGATACACCCTGCATGGGCCACAAGGTCGTCAACAACATTCCACCTTGCATTACCTATAGCTCATGCTAGTTCATTACTGCTGCAAATCTGAGATTAAATCAATAGGTCAATTAGGATCCCTTGATGAGTCGATCAGCCAAAATTGCCCTACCGGGTTATGCCAACAAATGATTAAATCGATTTACTGAGATCAGTCCATAGTGGGAACCTAATTCTAAAACACCAACTTGCTATGTGAATCTGAGTACACAACAGTGCTTGTTGTGTGATTGATTCTCAGCAAAAATCCTTCTCTCTCTCGATACTTCTTAAAGCTTATTTAATGTGTTCACCTAATTTGGTGTAAAGAGGTATTGTGATTCTTCATCGTGTGTTCAATTTTTGTTTGAGATCGTCGGATTCTTAGGGATGAATTCGAGATCTCTTACTTTTGATTGATTGAGGGGTTTAAGGTTGAGTGTGCCAATGTGTGTTAAGAAAGGATAGAGCCGGCTATGCGTATTCAGTAGAGATCCTATAACGTGCGATTGTGGTCCCAAGAAGATGTGTGTTAAACAACAGAATAAGGAATGATTGAAGATGTTCCCAGTTCTGGTTAAAATGTTGCTCTTACATGCATAGGATATTATCAGAGCAAGCTATCTCAGGTAGCAGTCGATAATCCTTTCAGTGCAATGGTAATACCTCAGAAATCTGGATCACTGCCCATGGCACAATGACTAATGTCATTGGAAGGATCATTCCTAATTTGATCCGAAATTTTAACCCTTACGAGGTATATTTCCTGATTTATCGCTCTAGCATAGCTCTCTGTGGCATGTCATAGTTAGTTAAGCTTACATCTTGCGTTCCATTTTTTTTTATTTTTCTTTTCTTTCTCTTTTCTTTCTCTCTCTCTACATTATTCCATGTTAATTTCTTGCTGCAAAGAGAATAGTTCACTGACTGATATGCACTTCTGTAATAGATAAGAATATATATAATTTTTCTTTTTTTCTTTTTTTTTGTTGTTAGCTTTTTCCATGTATTCATTAGAGTCATTTTTCGTCATGATAATACTGTTGGTAAATCTCAGCCGGACTTGGCCAACTCTTCATCTAAAATCTCCTGGAAAGTGTGGAATTTTGAGTCAATTTTTTTTTTATAGGTGGTACTATAGAAAGGAGAAGATAACGTCATATCCTGTTTAGACAATTCCATCTCACCCCTATGTTTGATGTAATGAAATCAGGATCTATTGCTTTATATTCTGTTTAGAAAAGCCTTTCTGGTCTAAGCGACATACTCGTGTAATATCCCTGCAGTATCATGCTCACTGTTCGCTTTATGGTTTTTTTTTTTTTTTTTTTTGCCATTTTTGTCCATGTTTGCTCATATCATGCACATGTTCGTCTTTATTGGATATCATGGGAACTCTCTGAGCATCAACCATTCATAGTAGACATAAACAGTGGATCTTTTAGAGGCATGCACTAGTAGGTATAAGGATATTCTGGTATGTCTTTGCGAGTCGCAAAAGGGCCAGTGAAAGCAGAGCAGCATGAATTCCCGTTTATATTTATCTCTTGGACCATCCGGATCCTTCTAGTATTTCTCAAATCGACCCGGTGATTGCCAATTTTTTATTGAATTAGTAGAAAAGAGACAAACAATGTGATCAATTCCAAACTTGGGACCCGAGACAGGTTTCTAAGTAGAATCTGAATGAATGAAGTTTCCTTTGCATTCCTAGTCCTGACTGCTGGATTGTGGAGGGGGGGCTTTGGTGTTGAATGATGGTTGTGCCTTGTTCAAAAAGGTTGACTCTGTGCTGATTTCTTAAGGGAGCTTATAGATGCTGGTGGTGGTTTCCGACATTTGGCTTGGTCACCACCATAACAGAAACCAAATAGTGGATCAGATCAGAGGTGCCTCATTTTTTTATATATATATATATCTCATCCTGTGTTGTTGTTTTTTTTTTTTGGCAGATTCGTGCATCATTGCATGGTAACTGAAATTTCCTTCTTAAGTATAAGTGATACTCATCTAAGTGGATCTTCACCCAATCTACCACCTACAGCTATTTCTAGTTTCCTTCATAATCCCTCCCTTCATTTTTTTTTTTTTCTTTCTTTTTTTTAGCTTGCAAATAGCATCTCCCAGCTGCCAGCTTATGCACATTACTCTTTTCAGTCACTCCCTATCTGCTATAATATTATTTACATTACCTTCATGCTGTAACCTCATCCTGTAGGCTCACAACAATAATTTCCCACATATCATTATCATCCACTATACAAACCCCCACACCCCCACTACACTGCTGCACCTGTTACTCACTCCTTTATCGCCCATCAACTGCCAGCATTGTGTTTCAACACTAATTCCCAGCACATATCTCCTCACTGCCCAGCTCACATTATTCATGCACAACACCATCTTTTCCACCACTGTGCGCCACTGGTTTAACGCAGTAACAGGCTCTCTTTCATTTCCACCATCTGAATTTTTGACTTTCACCACATGATATACTCATCAATGATAACATTTAGGTCCCTCCATGATACTTTACCCCACCTGTTGTCACTATAGAAACTCAGCTTGTCGATATTATTTCCAACTGATTTCTGATTGAGTGAGTATTGATTCATTGCAGGTTGCCAGCAATCCTCCTATCCACATCAGCTTATACAGGTTTGAAAAAAAAAAAAAAATCTTTTTCTTCCTTTCCAGCATCCATTTTATCAATTGCTCGATCTAATTTGAATTCCAGTTGTAGAAATTTGCTTAAATTTTCCCATGAATTGTGTAGAAGATTTCTTTTTTTCTCTGTAAAACGTCTGTCATGAGATTTATTTAGGTCCATCACACCATCGCTATGTCAAGTCTGAATGCTGCATAAAGCTCTTGAGCTCCCACCTCAGGACAGGGAGAATAAATATTGATAAAAAAAAAATATATATATATATATATATAGCAAAAACTGATCCTCACTATATGTAATTGCACATTTCTAAAGTCATAACACATCAAGTAGGATCACTTCAATATGGCTGACTGAGCTTAGTTTGATGGGTTAGCTAAAAGTTTTTTTTTTTCTCTCTGGATCGGTTCATTCTGCCTAGATCCACTCATTATCAGGTCACACCCTTCCTGTATTATGCCTCAGCATGCTCACATTTTTTTAATCCTAATTGTGGTCTATCTCACGGCATTCACTGGTATTGTTTGCTGACAAAAGCACCATCCTGCTTACAGCATTGCCACTTTCATCCACTTATATGGAAAGTATATAAGTGGTATACATATATAGATATGTACATATATGAATCTATGCATATATAATATATATTCAGGTATTTACGTAGGTGTATATCATTTTGTCATAAGGATGAGCAAATTCTCTTACCATTGGCATCTTTTGAGATCTAGGTGATGTGTATAATTCCCTCCCATTTTTGTTTATCAACCAAGTATTTTGCAGGAAATACATGGAAAATACAATTCTCTTCTTAGCTTAGAAATTCTTTATTTAATTCAATATTGCGATAGTTAAATCATAATGAGAATTCGATATTTCAAGTGCTAGAATAGAATGAATAAGCATTGTAGATATCATGAATTACTTGTTCTTCATGCATTTTTTTCTTTTATTTCTCAAAATCTCACAATGGTGAAATATGAATGGCACGTGCACCATTTCGTAAGAGGTAAATTAATCCTAAGTTGATGATCCATATCAATGGCCATAGTCAGGCTATGGACAAAACTTAGGATTTTTATCTTTTACGAAACAACACTGGACCCATAATGGATCCGTTTTCAAAATTCATCATATTTTCCTTAAATATCTTCTTCTTTTATTAGAATTTAACTTAAAAATTAATTCAAAATATATACCAATGGCCATAGTCAGGGTATATTGAGAGTTAATTTCATTTTAAATTCTATAAAAGCACCAAATGTGTTTTATTCTTCACCTGAATTTAAATATAGATTATTATATAAGACATTCAATGACCATAGTCAAGGATGTATTATATCTTCAATCTTATTTTAATTCATCCAAAAAATAAAATAGCTTTTCAAAATCCAATTTCAAAATCCTTTAAATTCATTCATCATTTAGAATAGAACTGCATCATATTTTCAAAATTAGTTTTTCAAAACTCCAAGTGATGTAAATATCTTCTTCAATCAATCTTCAATCCTATTCATCTTTTTCAATTCTATTTCATTTTCCATCTCAGAGTCCAATTTAACTTTGAGATTTCAATTTCATTTCATATTCAAAATTTCCAAATTCAAATTCATTTTCAAAGCTCAATTTTACTTTGAAATTTCAAATTCATTTTCAAAAGACTCCAATCAAACTCAAAGTTCAATTTAACTTTGAGATTCTTGATTCATTTCAAGCTTCAAGTCCCAAGTCTAAATTGACTTTGGGATTCATCTATATATTCAAAATTCAAAATTCTAAAAAATTCCTTTTCCCAAATTCAAATCAGATTTAGAAATTCTTGATTCCTCTTTTTAACTCCAAATCCATTTTAAGATCCAAAATTCAACACTCATATTGGATCTCAGACTCTAGATCCAATTTACCTATAGGATCCAGAATCAATTTCACTTTGGATCTTAGACTTCAGGTCCAAGTTTCCATTCTAGGATCCAGAATATAATTCTACATTGAATCTCAGACTTCAGATCCAAATCCATCTTAGGATCCAGAATCCAGTTTCAATTTTGGATCTCAGACTTCAGATCCAGTTCCATTTTTAGGATCCAGAATTCAATCACATGTTGGATCTTAGACTTCTGATCCAAATCCATCTTAGGATTCAGAACCCAATTTTATCTCGGATCTCAGATCTCAGACCTTAAATCCATCTTTAGATCCAATTTCATTCCCAATTCTAATCCAAATTCCATTTTTCAGATCTCATCTGAACTCCCTAAATCCACTTCCATTCTTAAATACCATTTGATTATCTCAGATCCATTCCAAACTTAAAAATCCAAATTCAATTCCATCTCAAGTATTCATTTCCTTTTCTAAATTCAAAATCCAAAATTCAAAGTCGATTTTGACTTTGAAACTTCATTTTCTTTCATTTCAAAACTTCAAGTCATTCTTTCTCATTTATTCTGCCAATTCTGATTCACTTCAAAGACTTAGAACTTCTCTGATCTATCTCAAGTTCTAAAGTTAGATTCAATCATTCCTCCACTTCCCTCCCAAGTTCATCTCAGAATACTTGAAAATTTCTAAATCAATTTTCAAAAGGAGCATACATTTTTGCATTTGCACAAGCATGGTTCTTTGTGCATTTGGAGTTAGAATAAATTCTTAGATTATATTTAGGCAAAGCAAAAGGCATAGATTCGATCCTTGGTTCGATTACCCCTGGTAAAGGCGCCAGGAACGGTCGAACCTCGTACCGACGAGCGAATCCCGTCTCTCCATTTTCCCGCGAATTTTCAAAACGGAGGCGAGTTAAATTTCTAAATGTTTTCAAATTAAGGTCAAGTGAGACCGCGCAAAACAGTTTCCCTTTTCTCTTTCTTTCTTTCTTTTCTCTTCTCTCTTTCTTTTCTCTCTTTTATTTTCTTCCCTTCAAAAAGGAGGAAAATAGAGGTTAGAAAAGGAAAAGAGAAGGAAGAGAGAGAAACCATAAAGAGAGGAAAAATTTTGCGATGATCACAGCAGGTGATGATTAGGTACTCTACGGGCGATGGCGCGATTGCAAGATGGCTTCAAGACTTCTTCTTCCTGCTCTTAGCTCGCGTCCTGGACGATATGGGTTTGTATCAGATTTTTCCTTCGGATATCCGAATCTCGTGAGTTTTGGTTCTTTTAGCTAACGTGCCCAAAGTTGTCAGCTTGCCTTATGCTTTATCAAAAGAAAAATCTTCCTCTGATTTCATAAACAAACTCTGAAGGAAAGAGATATTTATAGTCTCTTGCCTGTTTTTCTGAAAATGTTTGCAAGTTTGAAATTTGGGGCGTTATAACGGTTCGTGAGCCGCCCGACTACCATAAAAGTGAAAGACCAGGAGTAGGTGGCGCCTGCCTTCCGGCCAACAGAGGAGAAAGGGGGAGGGCGAGTCAGCTGTCAGGCCAGCCAAACAAGGAAAAAAGGGGGCTTGTCAGGGTCATAAGGTGGTTGGGCCACTGTCGAAGGCAGTGGCCAGCCCTTGGCCTAGCCATGCTCGATTGGATTTGATCCCCCAAAATAAAAAAAGATGAAAAATCGAATTGGGCTCGATTTTGACCGAGCTCAGCTCAGTCGGGCCTACCATGCATGGCCAATCCACAGCCAAGCCAGGCTCAGTTCCTGCGCAAGAGAGGAAGAAGGGCAGGAGGGTTGCGTCTTCCTGTCAGCGACAGAGGGGTGAGGGGGAGAGACAGACAGTCGGGGTGTGTTTTCAAACGAAACCCCTCTCGTCGAGGGTTTAGCCGAGAAAGATAGAGAGATGGGGGGAAATGGTCGAGCCATGACTGCCGAGGTGGAAGGAGAGGGGCAAGACAGGAAGGCAACACCCCCTGTCGTTCACAAAGAGAGAGGGAGAGTGTGAGAGAACTTATCGGCAAGAGAGGCTCCGATAAGGGGGTTTCGACGAGCTGGTGTGTGGGTTTAGCAGAGAAGAGCGAGAGAGATAGGGGTGTCGAGGTTCCGGCGAGGGAAAGAGAGAGTGACAATGGGGGCAAAGAGAGTCGGGGAGGGAAAGGGAGTCGGCATGAGAGAGAGGAGAGGCTCGGAGGCTCCGGGTTTTGTAAAAAGAAACCCTGCCATGTGGGGGTTTAAATAGACCACGGGGGGGGGGGGGGGGGGGCTGCGACCTGGATCCGGGTCTTTACACTTTTGGTTCCTCATGGATTAGGTGATGAGATGTGCTGAAAACATAACCTAAATAAACTCCTCCTTGTGGCTCTAATGTGAATCAAATAGAGGGACTCGATCCCCCAACAAACTTTTATTGGATAATGATTCTAACAAATTTAAAGAATTCAAATCCTATGTTGAGAATAGATGATTAAATTCCAAAAGCATATTTATACTCTCCACTGTGATTGAGAGGGAAAATACACATCCATTATGTTTGCTCAATTCCTTATGGACAATGGAATAGAAGATGGTTTTCGTGCTCAGATACTCCCCAATAAATGGAGTAGCAGAGGGAGAACATAGTGTAAAAGCCCGTGGAAAAAAATCGTGTCAGACACGTGCCCTGCACGTGTCGGACACGAGTCAGGGTCTGAACCCCTGTGTCGGGCCCGGATCCGGGCTGGACCCGAGCCAGAGCCGACCCGCACCCCGGCTTCTCGAATTCTCAAGAAGTCGGTGTCCTTAAAAGGACACAACGTCCCGGGCGAGGGGCAGAACCCCTCGCCCCTTCTCTCTCAGCTGCTCTGTCCCTCACGCTGCCGCCGGCGACTGGAGACGCCGGCGAGCATCTCCGTTCGGCAGGCCTCCCGGCGACATTCGAGCCGACGCCGGCAACTCGGTGCTGACCCTCCACCTTTGCTGCTGCCGACGATCGAAGTCCTCGGCATCCCTTCAGCCATCGGCAATCTTCGGTTGTCGGCGATCGACGCAGGCGGCCACCACCTCTTCGCTTCCCCCCCTTCCGCCGCCAGCAAGCGTCACCACCACTGTCTCCTCTCTTCACCAGCCTCCTGTCGTCGGTGAGCCCGAGAGTTCCGTCGGTGATCTTCTGCAGCCGACATCCTCGGCCATCGACGGCGACCTTCGTCAGCCGACGACTGGCGTTGTCGGCAGCATCCAGCTCCGGTGAGCCACTTATCCCCTTTTTCTGCCGCCGTGAGGCACTTTTCCCCTCTTCTGCCACCGCCGACGGCCCCCGACCTGACATCGGTGACACGCCCCCTCTCAACGATCGTCGCCACTCTCCTTCTGTCGTCGACCTCCCGACTGGCTGCCGACTGCGCTGGAGTTGTCGGCCACCCCTCTCCTCACGTTTCGTTCCTGGGTTGCGCCAGAGCCCCCGACGTCGGAGCTGTCGGAGCTGTCGACGCCCCTTCCACTCAGCTTCTCCCCTCTTTCTCTGACTCCCCCGTGGTCGTGGTCTTCCGAGGTATAAACCCTCCCCTCTCTTTCTCCTTTGTATAGAGTAGGTCGACAGGGGACTGAGCCCCCTATCACCTCTTGTCGGCAGGGGGTTACCCCCCCCCCCTGCCTTTTTGCAGTGGGTCGACAGGGGAACTGGGCCCCCTGTTGTTTTTTCGGCAGGGGTTTCACCCCTGCCTCTTGGGGTCGTCTATCAGGGGGCTCTGCCCCCTACCCCCATCCTGTGTTCGGCAGGGGGCTTCGCCCCCTGCCTTGTGTTTCTCGGTAGGGGGCGAGGCCCCCTGCCTTTGTTTCGTTCTCGGTAGGGGGCTTCGCCCCCTTGCTTTTGCTTTGTTTTTGGCAGGGGGCGCCCCTTGCATTCCGTTGTTATCCCGGCAGGAGGCAGAGCCCCCCTGCTCGCCTGTTACTCCTCGGCAGGGGGTTCTACCCCCCTGCCTCCCGCGTTTTGCCAGCAGGGGGCGAAGCCCCCCCAACTTTCATGTTTTTGAGCAGAGGGTTGCCCCCTGCATCTCTTTTGTTCTCCGGCAAGGGGCTTTGCCCCTTGCCTTGTTCTTGCTGCCGGCAGGGGCAGAGCCCTTGCCTGTTTGCGTTCCTAGCAGGGCGGTGCCCCTGTCCGTGAACCTATTCTGATAGGGGGTGTTTCCCCCCTGCCTTGTTGCGACAGGGGTGGCGGGGAGCCTCCGCTCCCTCCCCTGCCTTTCTTTGTGCCGGCAGACAGGGAGCTCCTGCTCCCTGCATCTGCTGCTGTTGTCAACCAGGGTTGAGGCCCCTGCCTCTGGCACCCTTGTCTGCGGGATGCAGAAGCTCCTGCCTCTGCCTCCTGCAGGCAGGAGGCCTTGCTGCGTCTGTGGCTTCTGGTTTATCTTACGGCATATGCTAACGATCTAAGCTCTCCAGGATGAACGGTGAACCCGGCTCGCCCTCTGTGGCTCGAGCTCTTGCTTGCCTACGTTGCATGTGTACGAGAACTTGCAACCCCTTAAGGTAGGGGATTCTTGCGTGAAAGGACAATGAACTGATAAATGGTAAAATAAGAAAGATAACTAAAAGGAGACGATATATGTATACATATAATATATATATGTATGTCTTTACCTTCAAGGACGCGGTTTCGCGATCCTTGTCCTCTTTACTTTCTCGCACTTTCCTTTCTGTCGCCGCCGCACTATATGTGTCTAGGCTTTCCATTCTTGTCTTTACATTTCATGTCTTTTAACTCAAGGACGCGGTTTCGCGATCCTTGTCCTCTTTACTTTCCCGCACTTTACTTTTCGTTGCCCCGCGCTTCGCGCCCTGGCATTTACTTGCTTATGTCTGCCTTGTTCTCCAGGATGCAATCTTGGTCCTCTTTTATGTTCATGCACTTTACTTTCTTGCATTTACTTGTTGCCCCGCACTTTATGCGCCATGGCTTTGCTTCTTGCTTTACTCTTCGTACTTTACTTTCCTGTATTGTCGTGCTTGCACTTGCCTTTTGCTTGTGTTCGTCCTTACCTTGTTGTTGTCATTCGTGCATGTATTCTTATCTCTGTCGTATGCTTCTTTACTTGTTTACGCTTATCGTTTAATCGAGGTGCAACCCCATGCCTCGTGAGTCGTCCTTTACACTTGCGTAGTCAGTGTAGGACCTCATACCTCGTGAGTTACGTGTGTAGTTGCCTGCTTGTGTGTTTTGATGATCGAGGTATAATCTCAAACCTCGTGTGGAGCTCTAGCGTTCTACCCTCGCGGTGCGGCTTCGCCCATCGAGTCTTGCCCCTCGATTTGCCATTGTATTAGTATGTGCACGGGGTTGTCCCTTATCAGCTTGCACTCCCAGAGTGCAGCTTCGAGTTTACAGTGTATATCGTTTCACTTGTCTTACAAGCCACGACACACTTATGCACTTCGGTTCTCCAAAGACATCGTCTTAGGGCAAACCTATTTTCAAGATGTATAGCTCGTAAAGCAGAGATAGCGGTCAGATCTCCCAAATCGATGTATTTGGGATAGGTGTGTTACAACCTCAGTTCGCCTATTCGATACGACTCAGATAGCCTTGTTTAGAAGCCTGTGCACGAGTAGGGCGAGAATCCTAGCAAGGTACTTGCACCAACGCTAGATCGGCGTTACCTTGCCTTTGATGCAAGACCTAGTTTCTAAGCTTTCTGATTCAACCAAGATTGTAGCGCCTTCCGTCGCGAAGGTATTGTTGGATCTCTTACGAGGGATCCATGTTCTCCCTCTGGTAGTTGTACCCTTAGTCATGTACGATATGTTTGGACTACGAAGAGCAGGACGAAAGGTCTGTAGTAACCTCTAAGCGTGTATTGACACATTAAGCTAATCCTGTTATATTGATATTCGCCTAATAGGCAGAATGCTTGCGATTGTCTAAAAGAACCCGAGCACGATAAGTTGAAACTTGAATGAGTTCACTGTAGACTTCTGTAAAGCAGAAGTGTTGGGATTTCCTGCGAGAGATCCATGCCCCTCTCATCGTGGTTGTACTTTTGAACAGGTACGTTGCGTACTACGATGAGTAGGATGAGAGGTCTATGTCTGCCTCGAACATGCAATGGCATGTGCTTGAGATCACAAGAGTGATGATTCTACCCTCGCTATGAGTTGACCCCCTTCTGTCGTGGTTGTACTTTTGAACAGGTATGTTGCGTACTGCGGTGAGTAGGATGAGAGGTGTATGATTGCCTCGAACGCGCAATGACATGTATGATTCACCTAAATAATAATCATGCGCCCTCACAGGCAAGATGCTCGATTGGGTTGAAAGACCAGAGCATGTAGAATGGGACGAAGGTTAAGAAACCCTCCGTCGTGCTCATTCGGGACGGTTCATCAAGAGAGAGGATGGATGGTACAAAACTCCGATGGACAGTCATTAATGGCAATCTCGGACAAAGATCTGACCTTCCCCAGTCATCGGAGGTTAGGGGAAATCCTTAAGGCCACTTCTGCAGAAGTACGGATGCGCATCCATTGGGCCTTTGTTTTGGCCTTTGGGATTTACTCTCTTGGTCACAGACCGTCCCCTTAGGAAGCGGACTCAGTCAGTCATTCGAGGTATAATAAAATACATAGCATAATGGACCCCCGAATCGATCTCGGTTGTTTCTACGTTTTGCCTTGTGCGTAGCCACAATGGCCTGCTCAATAATGAGACAAGATATAACTTACACACATGATCTTGAGATATGCATGTTGTGACGTGCACTGCTTGCTTGCTTGTTAGCTTGGTAGTTCGGTATGCTACTCGTTGAGCTAGGTACGCCTGTCGAGGCGTTATCCTTGTTGGTTAAACTGCTTGCGCAGTTCTGCTAAGGAATGACTAGCTTCTCATACTAGTCAATTACTTATAATACTAGCATTATGCTAGTTGTTGTATATTGTGATATAACTGCTACGTGATTGCTTATTATAGCTATTGGCTGATCGACTGAACCATATAATGGTACTTGTATGTATTACGAGTGTTATGAATACTTATTTTATGCAATTGATTTGCTTGACTGGTGGATAGAGTTAGTTACTCTTCCCCTATTGTATCTGTGGGATTGCTATAGTTGTTTGTTTAGCACTCTGATCCTTCATGTTCTTGTGTGTAGTTGTTTGCTTTACTAGAGCTTCGCTTACTCCACAGCACATTTGGTTAGATCTGCTAGTTCTTGCTTGAGCTAGCGTTTATCTTACTTATTGCAACTTTTGTTCTTTCTTGTCCTTTGCACCCCTACTAGTTTGTTGTGAGACTGACTCATTTCATGGGCAGGTGGTGGACAGGTTGAGACAGCTTGCGATGGCACGATGACGCGATGCACTCAAGGCAATGCCCTTTCCCGACGTTGCGCTCCTGGGGACACTTTTGATAGATGTGGTATAAAGTCTCTTTGAAAGCATCTATTTTGATTAGAACTCTGGATTTCTAAAACTGTATTACCAAAACTTGGTTCTTCATTTCATTTCAATAAAATATATATTTGAGTTGCAAATCGGTTTATAAGGAGAAGTCTGCATTTATGTTGTAATGCGCCCAAGGTCTAGGGACTTGCTGTTTTGAACCTGATCTTCCGCTGAACTTTTGTTTTAAACTCTGATAAATGATTGATTTCAAAGCTTTCAACCTTTTTCATAAAAGGTTTCAAGTCCACGATTTTGAGGTGTTACACATAGCATATCACTGAAGTAGGGCAATCTTTCATCTTTACTAGCGGTGCCCCCAAAATGTTGTGGTCTAAGGTTTTCAAGTTGCAGCTTTTCTTACAAATAGGCTGTGAACTGATGGACTTCTTTGGGGTTCTCAACCAGATTATTTCATATTAGAGGTTTTGATTGCATCTATTACATGCATGGACTTCAGATAATAAGTGCAATAGATAAGAGTTAGATTAGATAACAATCACATAAGCTATAATCCCAAGCATCAAATGAAAATAGGAAACGGTGCCAATAGAAGGATTTAGAACTTGAATGAATTACAAAAACTAAAACGGATTTGAAATATTGTAAATGTGAATCTAAATTGAGAATTTAGATATTGGATCTGGATTTGGATCCTCGAGTCATAAAAGACAAATATTTGGCTTATCCAAACACAAACATGAGACATGACTGCATTAGAATTGAATTTTGAATTCAACTATGAGATAGACATATATTTGAATGTATATATTCCCACATTATTCTCCACCAATGAACATTTTTCCTGTGTAAAGATCATCCTCACAAACATACAAGGCAAAAATTTCTAATAAGTTGGCAAACAAAGACAATTCCTTTATATATCAAGAAATAGTATTTGGTAGAGAGAAAAAGAGATTTAGAATGAAACAAATGAATATATGTTCCAATAAGAGTGACCAGATGAGGAGTCTTGTCTCTAGTAACTACATTATTTCTACCTCTATACAAGACTAGTTCAAAAAACTTATGAATGCCACCTATGATGTGATTTATCACCTTCAAGTTTATATACCAGGTTCATCATTCATCCTGCTTCAGATTCAAACCAGCAGATGCTGCCAATAGAAGTTCCTTTGTGTCTCCTGCTAGAGGATAATAGGATGCACTTTATTTGTGTCTTGCGACCCTTGCTGAATTTTTTTTCCTTGTTTCTTGTTTGTTTATTACAGGAAAACTGATGCCGGGCAGAGAGACCTGACATGCTGGAATGTCTTGCCGAGCTATGGCTGCCATGCCCAGTGACATAAAACCTAAGTCAACCCCTGCCCCCAGGGAGCCTACTGCTTTGGCTTACGCACAGGAGACACCCATGGTGGGATTTGAACACGAGATGTGGGGATGTCTTTATCTCCAATGTTCACCCCTTGACCACGTGGGTGCCCAGCACCTCATAACCAACAAATATGCCATGGCATCTTAGCATCCTTTCTGTAGCTTGCAAGATTCCTCTTTAAGTAGTTTTTGACATTTCTATCCCTCTGATAGTAAGTTGTCCATGTTAATGTCCTATTCATGGAGATCAACCAAGTGAACTATCTTCCTATAGGATACCAAATTTTTATGACGAAAAATATATCAAGCCCAATAAAAGTCACTTTGATCCACCAAAGTAGATTAATACAGGGTCCTAAATTCTGGGCAATGTAAAGTTTGATTAATAAAATAAATATCTAAGTAGAATGGGAGAACATAACTAAGCAAATTTTTAGGGAAGCATCAACATCATGGGAAACTATGAAATAAACAAGAAAAGCAACAGCAAGTCTCATGCTTAACTTACAGATATGGCAGTACATTGGGGGAAATATAAACTTGTCCACACTTACAGATAAGACATATGGTAAATTGGGAGAAATATCAACTTGTGAACAAACATTTTCAAGATCAAGCAAGACATACTCCTCATCCTCCACATTTCTGTTATGCTTGAAATCAGTCTCCATCCCTGTAGGATAATAAACCAAATATTTTTTATCATGCAACAGTAGCCAAGAAAGGGACAACTTTGTAGCCATGCCCAAGTCAAAAAATTTCTTATGTTTGTGGAAACAAACGGTGTCGCATACAAATGAATGATCCTGCAACCAATCAAAGGGTTTCATCCATGATAACATAAAGACTAAAACTTCATTAAACTTGTAGTCTAACTATCAAACATCAATAATGACTTCACCAGATGCTTCAGGTTTTACACAATCAACCTTGTTACAAAATTATCAAACACATTCTCCTGCTATAAATTTTGCAAAACTTTTAAGAAGATAACAACTCCAATAAGAAACAAAGCCATTTGAGTGATAACCAACAAAGATAAGTCTTCTATCTATTTAGTCCATGGTGTTTTTTGACATTGCTAGGGTTCTTAAATTAGTAAGAGTGAAAGATAACAGCTATGTCACATAGGTACAGGTGCGGATGCAGGTACGGAGGGTACGATACAGCAATTCCAAACAATGTGAGTACGGGGACACAGTTTATATATATATATATAGAGAGAGAGAGAGAGATATAGAGAGAGAGAGAGTAATGGGTAGGTGCTAAATGATACATGCTAAATGAGTTTTTCAGGGTTTTTTTTATTTATTTTTAAATTCTGACCGTACAGATGTGATCTATGTACTTGATTTTATAGGGATCAGCTCTCGAAGTATTCGATTCCGACACATGGGTGGGTTTTTATAAGGTTCGAAAAATCAATGGTCCAAAATCTTTGTAAATTTTCGAGTCTCCAAATATCATTTTTTTCATCGAAAACACATGATCCAGGTGTGGATTCCTCGTAAATCAACCATGCCCAATACATTTATTGGGTTGGAACTGCAAAAAAACACCGGAAGGGCAGAAAAAACCATTTAGCACCTATCATTTAGCATTATCAATTTCGCACCTACCCATCTCTCTCTCTCTCTGTGTGTGTGTGTATATATATATATATAATACACATATTACAACATATTTCACATAAATACAAATTTTAAAGAATCAAATTCCAACAATAATAAATTAATTTAACATTTAACAACAATCTGACAATTCAAACCAAAAAGACCACATAAGAATAAATCAACAAACCACACATGAGAAAATCAAGAACTGACATCAAAAGAAATTGAGTATAAACTTTTATAAACTGAATATAAAATAAAAATTTATATCTAAATTTTCAACTGAAATATATAAAGTACACATTTATATTAAAAATGTAAAACAAATACAAACTGAATATAAAGTATACACTTAAATTTTAAACTGAATATAATCTTCTTTATTAACCACCTTGGGTTTGGGGAAAAAAAGCCCACCAAAATCAGGTCCTCATGCAAAAACCAACAAAAATACAAAATAAGTACGCATTCCCTAGACTAGAATCAATAAATCAAACAAAAAATATTCACTGTAAAAGGAAAAGGGTTCATAAACCTTAAACCCTCATTCTAACCCTAGAAAAAAAACACCCAAAAAAAGGAGTTTCTCGCAAAAAATAGGTAAATCCCATGATTTTTTGGGAAAAATAACCACTAAAATGAAAATTCATGGGGTTTCCCTTGTTGTTCATGAAAAAACCTTAAAATGAAAAAAATAAGGAAAGATGGTTCAAATCCTACCTCTTCACCACCCACCGGAGGTGGGACAGAGGTCGGCAAGAGGAGTGTTGCAGCCAATCGTGGAGGAGGGAAGAGGATAGGGTGGAAAATGAGGAAAAACGAGAGCAGGGGAAGGGTTTATCGGGGTCAAGGTGGGGACCAAAATGGCCCCGACCTTTGACCTAGGTCAAAACACACAAAAAAAATTGTGTTATTTGGCTCATGTTGGGTTGGGTCAGAGTTGGACCCGACACCACCAAACATGAACCCGTACTGTGTCCAATACTCGTACCCATGTCAAGCCGTGCCGACATGGGTACGGCAGGTGCATGGATTGTCTATGTTACATAGGATAACAACTATTTCACCCTTACAAAGGATTTCAAATCTACACTATTTCTTCCTAACCAGTCAACCCAAAATTCAAACAAACAACCTTTATAAAAACACCCCTTTAAGTTGAGTTAAAGATGCCAATCATCCAACTTGCTTAAGAGATAGATAAGTCTTGGGGACAAGCTTTGTAAAAGCATTGGCAACTTTAAATTCAGATGTAGGGATTTTTCAACATCCTTTTGTCATGAACAAACTGGCAACCGATATTAATGTAAAGTCCTCTTATAAAAAAAATCGTGTCAGACACGTGCCGAGGTTGGTCCACCGTGTCGGACTCAGATCCGAGCCCGACCCGGACCCGGCTTCTCATAAATTTGAAAGCTTGCGTCTTTAAAAGACGCAAGCTCAGGCGGGCGAGGGGCAAAACCCCTCGCCACACCCTCTCTCCTCTCCGCCTCTCTCTCTCTCATCGCCTTTCCGTTCCGTCGCCGCCGTCGGCGATGCTCTCTCATCTCCCATGCTCTTCCTTTCTCCTCTCCCGTCCGACCTCACGCGCCAGTGGCCTCAGCTGACGCCCCACTCCATCCTCCCGTCCGACCGTCGGTCGTCGCTGCCCCCGCTCCGGGGGGCTTCGCTGGCGCCCTCCTGGCTGGCACCCTTCGTTCCCGACATCGTCGACCACCTCCTTTCCTTCCTTCGTCCCTTTTCGCCCGTTGAAGGAAGTCTCAGCACCGTTGTCGTCGCCTGTGTCGTCCCCGAACTCCCCCTGAGTCGGGTACCCCACAGGTAACCCCTCCCCCCCTTCGTTGTCTTTTTCTCTCTCCCTGCTACCCCGACTTTTCCCCCAGCACCATTTCCCTCTCACTCCACCTCTTTTGCATTAGGCTCCGGCGACGATCGCCGACGACCCATTGCCTTCACTCAGTCTGGCAGCCCCTCTGCTAGACCCCTCCTCTGATCGACGCCTCCATCATCGTCGGCCTCCAACCTCGATCATCGACCATTACGCTGAAAAACCCGCCGGCCCTCAGGTTGCACGATGAAGCCGCTCGTGCCCTGTGGCCGAGCCCTTATGTATTTATGCTCGCAAGCGTACGAGGACCCGCAACTCCCCAAGGTAGGAGAAAGTTGTGCAAAGAACAATGCACGAACCTAAATTAAGCACTTAAAACTTAAAATGAGAAAAGAAAAGACTAAGGACAATATGTATACGTATATCTATATATGTATGCATTTAACTCAAAGACATGGTTTCGCGATCCTTATCCGCTTTACTTTTTTTGCACTTTACTTTTCTGTTGTCGCCGCACTATATGTGCCTAGGCTTTTACTTTCTGCTTTTTATTTCAGTATTTTCCTTTCTGTTGCCCCACGCTTTATGCACCATGGTTTTTTACCTTTCGCTTTTAATTTCTGCATTTTTCTTTCTGTTGCCCCACGCTTTATGCGCCATGGCTTTTTACCTTTCACTTTTAATTTCTGCACTTTCGTTCTGTTGCCTCGCGGTTTATGCGCCTAGGCCTTTTATTTCCTATTTTACTTTTCTTGCACTTACTTTCTGTTGCTGCCGCGCTTTATGTGTCCAGGCTTACTTTTTGTATTTACTTTTTGCACTTACTTTTTGTCCTTACATTCTGCCTTACTTTCGAATGTATTTGATTCCTATGTTACTGTTTTACTGCTTCGACTTTGTCGCCATGCTTTGCGCATAGACTTTGTTTATGCATTCGTTTAGCTGAGGTACGGTTTTGTACCTCGTGTACTACCTTATGCATTTACTTGCTTGCCTGTCTGTTTAGCCAAGGTACAGTTTCGTACCTTGTGCACTGTCTTGTGTGTTCACTTGCTTGTATGGTTGTTTAGCTGGGGTATGGTTTCGTACCTTGTGCATTGTTTACGAGGTTTTGTGCTCGACACATAGTTTTGCACTTTGAGGATCGATCGCACTTTACTGTCACACTGTATTGTGCACGAGCTCACTTTTCGCTGACTTACACTTAAGTGCAGCTTGAGCGTATTTCATTTCGTTTATTTGTTTTAAAAGACACGACGCACACTTATGTACTTTGGTTCTCTCAAAAAAGATGATTTTTAGGTGCAAACCTATTTTTAAAATGAATAGTTTTGTAAAGCGGATTTTGAAAGTCTTTTGCGAGCGAGCGGTTGGATCTCCCAAGTCGATGTATTTGGGAGAAGTGTTTACAACTTCGGTTCGTGTTTTCGATGCAGCTCAGATAACCCTGTTTAGGGACTTGTGCATGGGTTGGGCTAGGGTCCTACTGAGGGACCTACACCATCACTAGATTTTTGTTGTATCACTTCTGTTGCAAGACCTTGTTAGGTTGTCTTGTCACTTCCTTTGCAAGATTATACTGATGGAGGCCGGCGATGTTTTAAGAAATCCATGCCCCTCTCTTACTTTTAGATATAGATATGTACGATATGTTTGGACTACGAGGAGTAGGACGAGAGGTCTGTGGTAACCTCGAAGCTTGTTTTTGCACACTATTGTTAATCATGTAATGTTGATGATCACCTATCAGACAAGAGGCTCATGACAGTCTAAAGGACCAGAGCATGACAAGTTTGAACTTGAATGGTTACATAATGTATTTTTGACAAAGTATTGTTTGGGGTTTTCTTTGAGATATCCATACCCCTCTCATCGTAGTTATACTTTTGAACAAGTACGCTACGTACTATGATGAGTAGGATGAGAGGTCTATGTTTACCTCGAACGTGCAATGGCATGTGTTTGAGACCACAAAATGGTGACGTTTTCACTCTCACAATAAGTTCCCCTCTCATCGTGGTTGTACTTTTGAACAGGTATGTTGCGTATTGCAGTGAGTAGGATGAGAGATGTGTAGTTACCTCGAACGTGCAATGGTGCGTATAAATCACTTAATGGTGATGGTTTCACCTTCACAGGCAAGATGCTCGAGTGGGTCTAGCATACCAGAGCTAGTAGAATGAGGCGGCGGTTAAGAAACCTCCATCGTGCCCATTCGACCCGCTGACTCCCGCCAACAGAGAGAACGGGATGGTACAAAACTCTGATGGACAGGTCATTAATAGCTATTTTGGGCAAAAGACTCTGCTTTCCCAGTCATTAGAGTTAAGAGAAATGGTCTACAAAAGATAGTTTTCAGACCACTTCTGCAGAAGTTTGGATGCATCTACGGGTCACTTATGCCTTTTGGGATTTACTCTCTTGGTCACTGGCTGTCCCCTTAGGAGCGGACTCAGCTAGCTACCTGGGGTATCTAAAATACATGACATAATATACTCTCAGATTAGTCTCAGTTGTTTCTACGAATCGTACATTATGTGTACCCGCCTGACCAGTTAATATCGAAACATAAGTTAACCTATTCACATTATTTGAGATGTGAGTGTTGGGACATGACTTGCTTGTTTGCTCTATAGTTCAGTATATTATTCATTGAATTATACACGCTTGTTGTAGTGTTACACTAGTTCTTTGCTAGTAATAACTAGTTGCTCGTACTAGTTAAATGTTTATGATAATAGCATTATGCTAGTTGCAATATGATACATGTAACTTACTTTACTACTTGGTTGAACTATTCGTGTTTGTTGTAATGTAGCATTTGTTGGCTTGAGTCTCTTATGACGAATGTGACTACTTACAATTCGTAATCTACGAACTATTTACAATTAGAACTAATGTAGTTGTTTGTCTTATAAGTTGCCTACATCTTGTGATTAATATAACTGTTGCCGTGTGATTGCTTACCGCGTATAGATTATAAACCGTTTGTTGTGCAATTGTCTGCACCTTATGATTAATGTATTTACTTGCTGTGAAATTATGTCTTGTGTAGAGTGAACTCTTTTCTTGTGATAGTTGATAGCTCACTGGATTTTATAGTTAATTGCTCACATCAAAAACCTTTATTTGTTTGCATACTCAATTATTCATGTTAGCATAGTCTATTGCACATGCTAGATATAACTCAATTTTTTTTATAATTGTTTATTTCAGTTCCACATTGTCTCACTTGTGCACCTACCAGTTTTTCGTGAAACTGACCCATTTTATGAGCAGGTGATGTTTCGGACTATGATAGCACGATGGCGTGATGAGATCAAGATTAGACTCTTTCCCTGACGTTTCGCTCATAAGGACATTTTTGTAAGTTTGCATAAAGGTTTTCTTGAAAATCTCTCTTTTGTACAAGTCTTAAACTATTAAAAATTACATTTGTTTTCTTAAATATATGGAGTTTCAAATATGTTTGTGAAGAGAAGTTTGCGTTGTAATGCGCCCAAGGTCCATTGACTTGCTATTTTAAACACCAATTTCCGCTGAATTACTATTTAAAAACTCTGATAAACGAATTATTACGAAGCTTTCAAACTTTTCATAGAAAGTTACAAGTCTTGGATTTTGGGGCGTTACAATTAATGTGCTTTGTGCTCGAGAAAGACATGATTTAAACTAATGTTTATAGCTGCCTTGGTATAACCACAAAGAACAGTTTTTAGAGTCACTTCATGGTCAATTCACTCAATACTGACTTAAACCTCAATCCCTCGAACAATCCAAGTCTCGTATCCCCATACTTTGCCTTGACACTATGACCTCAACACTACATATTATTGCATACTTTGCCAAGGGATAGATATCCCCCAACAAATAAACAATGTCTTAAAATAGACCTTCTATAATCAAGAAGCTAGATAAATCCACATATGAAAACATACAACTACATCATAAAATATGCCATATGAGAAAAGAACTCTAAAGGCTTCTCCTCAAGTATCTCAAAACTCTAAACATGTTTTGCATCATCAATACTGATAACATACAATAATAATATGATCAAGATTATGTATAATTCTATTTATTGTTCTTCACTTATACAGAAAATGGTGCAGTGCACATAAACTAGAACCTAGTGTTTATAGCCTCACATTTGAAGAATCGATCTTTCAATTAGTGACAGCAAAATAACAAAATAAAAGGAAATAACCACCAAAAAACTTGTATTTAAAATATAATCTTTTGACAGCAATCAGCAGTAATAATTCAAATAAAATCATGTTCATATCATGTCCCCAAATTCATAAGTCCCTAACATTCACCATTTTTCTTGCATCAACGACATCAAAAAGAACCAGGAAAACAAAGAGAACCAAAACCCAAATTTTGCCCATCCCTACATTACAAGTGACAGTTAAACTAAAGCACTTCTATAAAAAAGGGATAAATTTCATATAATATTGATGCTAAGACACCTATGGAAAGTCTGAAAAGATCACAAAATGGACATTTTCATAAAGTGAGTTTGGTTGTTTCGCATATGAAATCATGAATCCCTTTTCCAAAAACATAAAGTTTTAAAGATATGCATATGTAAGAACCACAAAGTTAAGATGTTCAGGAGAAAAATGAAAACCAGACTTTTATTTTTAGACGATCTGTAGTCATGTTCATCTGTTTACTAGGAAATAAGATCTCTAGCTTATACTTGATGAGGATTCCTTCCTAACTCCTATTTATTGTATGGTTTTACAAATACTAATTCAATTCTGTTGGGCAAACCCACTGCAGCTAGAGGAAAGATCAGGTTAGACCATTGGATCATAACTAAATTGTATGTTCAATATAAATTGAATGCCATACACGAATGAATCATTTTCTAGATCTAAACATGAATCTGACAACATTTTTCTTGTCTCTTTCAACAAGCTAATGAATAGCCCCTTGTGGCATTCAAACCAAAACCCAAGATCCTTGGTTAAGATACAACTTCTTTGCACTCCAGCTAGCAATTTGACTCAATCTAGACAAAGATTGACTTGTTTATGCGCATGGGGAATTTGGGCATCACATATTCTATATGTGAGCTTCTATATTATAGAATATTTTTTTCCAATGTAAATGGGATACTTAAGTGATGATTTTCTGTACATGAACAAAAGGTTGGACACTTGAACCTCCCCCATAATCCAGATCAGACCTGACAGGCTGACACAATCTGAATCCAATCAACTTAAAATCATAGTCACATATATAGGAGATATTTTGAAAATATCACGATAATATCACTGTAAATTCATAAGATGAAATTAAAGGCAAATACCATGATATTTTGAAAAAATCAAAATTTTTTATGTACCACAATATTATTGCGATAATATCATGGTATTATCAGTCATTTTTACTGTTTTACTTCTTTTCTATATCTTAAATATGTTTTTCTTATTTCTCTTATTATATGTGCATTTTATTATTTAAACATGTTACTTTATTACTTATTTCTGCTATTTTTATATTTTAAGAAAATTATAAGCATCAATTTATTCCTGAGATTTATCAACTAAACCTATTTTATTGCAAGAACTTGCCTTGCCGAGACCGACTATGCCTAAAATCAGTCATGGACTTCAGTGGAGATTAAGAAACACTCTTGCTATCCAAAGCTGATGACAGTACTCCCTTGATATTTGTATATCAATTGTTGCACTAGAAGAATCACCCATGTGGAAGGATTGGACACAAAATCTCAAATCCTAGCCAAGAAAAATAGAGATTTCTTAAAATTTCAAATGGACATTTAGGAAATGGGCATGACCAATGACTATACAACGGGCTTGGGATGGCTCCATGTCTAAGCATTTGCACAAAATTATGTTCTGCAAGAATGTCCACATCTAATAAAAGATTTGGAAAGAACATATTCATATGCTTGCAAAGCTAGCCAAATTATCAAGTCTATGACCTAGTATGCTTTCTTCAGGAGGAAAAGAAAATACCAGATTGAATTAGTGAAGACCCCAATATCAATAGCTACAATCAGTTGAATTTTCCTTATGTTATCGAAACATATTGAAACCACCTATTGACTTAGTCTTAATCTAACACCAGGCTCTAGACCAATCTAGTGCAAGTCTCAACAAACAAAGCTTAAGAACTCTTCACATGTTTGGCCTGCCAATACTCTGGTTAAAAATGGCAATCCTCAAGTAGTTTAGGCATGCCGACATTAGCTTACCTAAGAACTTTAATAGAAGTTGACAGGCAGTAGTCCTCCTGCTACAATGAACATAAACTATGGAACTAGAATAAGTTTATGGCTGAACTAGATCCAACATGGGCAAATTGTTTTCCCCCTACCAACCTTAAAATGATGGCAAAGGAGATCTAACATGGATAAAATGCAGGAAAGCAGAGCTGCAAACTTAACTCAAAACCATGTAATGTAAACAAACTTTTGAATCAATACAGCAGCACAAACTTCAACTAAGAAGACAAAACTAACAACCAAGAATATTGTCCAGACTTTCTACCTCAAAGTGAACAAACAAGTTTTCCAATACACATCCCAATTTTCACAATCATCACAGATAAAGGCTATAACATGGCTTTCATCCGATACACAAATACAGCGTAGGAAGCCATAACACATTAGATTAACAAATAGGTATCTTTTAAAGAGAAGGGGGATGGTCCACCCACATGTCCTCCACTTCAAAATTCATATGTAGATGTATTTTTTGGCAAATCTGACCATACGAATGTGATCTCCATGGTTTAAAACCTACAAATAGACTCTTGGATCAAACCTTTTTTTATGCGTAGTTAGTAGGAGTTTATATCGTAGAATTTTTCAGAACCATTGAATTTTAAATTCTTGCAAAATCCTACCTACACATCAAAAAAGTTTGATCCAAGAGACTTTGTAGGTTTTCAACCATGGAGATCACATACATACAGTCAGATTTGCCAAAAAAGTACATCTACATACGAAGTTTGAAGTGAAGGACAAGTGGATAGACCATTTAGTGGGTGGACCATCACCTTCTCTCTTTTAAAAACTTAGACAGTAATTCCTGGAACGAGTTTATGTAGAATGCAACCAACAGCTCCCAATAAAAAAACAGAAGCTTTTCTATTCAGAATCACAAAAATGATTACTGTTTTTTGGTTCCACTGAATGCAAAACTGTATCTTGTTGGAGCGTCATTACCTCGTGAGCAGAAACACAGAAGTTGGGGTGCCTCCTCAGTGAGGCTGACCAAATGAATGAGAAGAACAAGAAAGAAGACGGTGGGAAAAAGGACGATGGGTACGGGGAGAAGGGAGTTAGGAGTTAAATAAGGGTGTCAACAGATCGAACCCAGACCAGACTCTGGGAGCCTGAGATGGGAGAGGAGATGATATTTAATGAGGGTTTAATTAATACCACCTACTCCCACAGGTGTTTGGGATCCCTGTTTTGGGAGATGAGAATGGTGTTGAGTGTAAGATGGGCCATTTTCAACTACATCCTCACGAGGATGTAGTTGACAACTTCAACCTCATCTACCTTTTCCTTCTCCACTCTCATCACCCCTCTCATCTCATCTCCAACACCGGCTCCCAAAAAGAGCCTTAAGGTGTGTTTGATTCACAGAACAGTTTGTTCAGGACAACTGGTCCATGATAAGCTTGTGCTAAGACAAGCTTGTCCTGAACAAGCTATCCTTAACCAGATTTTGTCCTATGTTTGAGTTGACAGACAATTTGTCCTGAAGAAATAAATCTTTGTTTGAACTTTGAACTAAAAAGACTACTTGTTCTGGACAAGAAATTTTTGCCAAAAAATACTAACACATTCCTCAAAATAATTTAATTCCTTAAACAATTTTTAATTCCTCAAAAGAAAAAACAGTAACACATCCCGAATAAAATCATATCTTGAGATTTTTCTGAGAAAAAATAGATTTGAGGGATTTTTCCTAAACCAATATTTTCCCAAGATTTGTGACTATGGTGCAAACCTGATTTAAGTAGGGAAACCATAATTATCATCTTCTTGAATTGTAGTACTCCACTTAGGAAAATGATTTCTCAAAATTTATCTTTCTGAATTTCTTTTTCTTTTTCTTTTTCTTTTTCTTTTTCTTTTTCTTTTTCTTTTTCTTTTTCTTTAAGATAACTGAAATAGAGATGCTCGAGAAGCAATTTTCCAAACCCATGCATACCTGTGTAATTTCAACTTCCAAAGTACTTGGACTATTCAAGAGATGCATGAAATGAGCATGCATGTAGATGTCAAAATTTTCAATTCTATCGCTACAAAAAAAATGAAAAATAGCAATATTAGATGTGCCAGAGTATCCCCATGTTGACTGTTACTCATGTTGTGAGCAAATAGCTGGTGCGAATGCAGATTATGGACTTCACTAATATTCATGTTTTTGTTATGTTTGCTTCTTCCATGCAAAGTACTCAATTGATGATAGCCTTGCACCACACCCTACTCTTGAGTATCCTCCACACTGTCCAGGATATAATGCATGGTATTTGAAAAAGGAAGTCCTTGCAATTACAGACATACATAAAAATACAAAATAAGAGTACCAAGTTCTTTTATTCAACATGATTGACTGGAGTATGTTCCTCTGAGTTAATTTACAAATGATCAATTTTTTGTTAGCATCCCAAATAAAATCAAAGTTTCATTTGTTGAGGTGTTTTAAACGGAGTTCGGATAAGGCCATTACATCGGTTACCATCTCTTTCAGACATTATAACAAACGGTTGGAATGCAACTTCACATTCCCCCAAAGTCGATTGCAAAATCCAAACAAAAAACTGCGACCCTCTCAAATTTAGCTTACTCATCAACAATGGCAGCACAGAATATAACATCTCACAAAATCATCACATCAAACACATGGCGCACATCGTTCAAACATCTTTTTCATAGTGCAGGTGACAGATTAGTGCTCGGTTGGAGCAGCAAACGGAGCTGGTGGGTGAAGCGATGGACGGTGAGCTTTCGTCGGAATTGCGAAATTTATGTTGGTGGTTACTCCAACAATCATGAATACCTACCCTTATCTGCTGAAACAATTAACTTCGCCCAAACTTGATCACAACCATCTTAGGAACTAAACCAAGAAAGACAGAGAGAGAGAGAGAGAGAGATCTCACCGAACGGAGACGGAGCCCGACACCGGATATGGCTGTGAGTGACGCCGAAGATGGATCCGAGTTGCAGCGGCAAGAGCTCGAGTGGAAGGCCCGTGCTGCTCTCGCGTGAAAGGAAACGGGGAGAGAGGTGGAGAAATCGCGGTAATTCTTTTGTTCCGCACACAAAAGTCGCACCTCCCTGTGTGCGACAAACACGTTCGGAATAATGGGCTTTTTTTTGGATCAAAACGTTGCCATTTGTTCCGCACGAATTTGAACAGTGTTTGTTCCAACACCGGAGGGACAAAAGATTTTAGAACCATTTGTTTCTACACGGGATTTGTTCACCAACCAAACGACTCTGTATTTGACTCGCTAGACAAATGCCATCTAGACACACCATGGTGTTTTGTCCAGGACCTGGACCTGTGAGTCGCACCGCCTCAAAGGTTTTGGTGCCGTAGTCTCAATTATAAAGAGAAAATGACCGCATTACATGGGAAAATTACACGTTTTCTGTAATGCCCTATAATTTTTTAAATCTGTCCATGTCCAAATTCGTAAATGCTTGACTTTTTAAGACCTTTTTATCTTTCACACGAGCGAATCTTCCGAGGTTTGTGCGATATATAAGCATGATGTCCCAATCTCGCAACCTCTTACTAAAAAGTACATTCACACGATGATTTTGCAAACCTCACAAAGTTCATATAACCAAATTTATGAACTTTCTGTTACTAGAATTTGTGTACTTTCACAAATATATATATATATATATATATATATATATATATATATATATATATATATATATATATATATATATATATATATATACACACAAGACATTCGCAAGCTACTATGTGAATCTCATTTAAGTAACTGAACCTCAAAGAGGTCAACAAATGTATGTTGACATTTTCATATTAATGTTTATGAATGTCCTCGACCTTCGCACTCTGGTCTATTTCTGCAAATAAGGTATTACTTTCGCATATATATTAGACATTCATGGGCTACCATGTGAATCTCCTTTAAATAAATGATCTTCAAAGAGGTCCGCAAATGTGTGGTGACATTCGCATATAATTTTAGTGAATGTCACTAACCTTCGCATTTTGTCGTTATGAATTTGCTCTATATGTGAATGTTTTGACTCATTTATTGAGTTCCCAAACATTTATAAATTTTAGGAATGACTTGCCTATGAATTTTCCTAGTTTTTATGATTCATCGACGGTGGCACTTTGTCGACAACTTTTTATAATCATCTACGGCGAGTTTTTTTTATAAGCACATCTTTAACAGTTGAATCAATTACTTTTTTGAAACAATGACATGAATCAATAAATAGCTAAAACATTGGCATGAGTCAGTTCTTTTATGAAAGTATTGTATGGTTTTCAAGTTATCCTTGCATGTTCAATAGTATAATTTATTTTTTTCTTTGTTTAAATTATCTGTCAGTGAATTTTCATTTGTCGTTTTGTTTTCTTAATGATTTGTATGTCTTTATCCTCGAATTTAATTTATATGTTGCATATCTTGTATTATAACCATGAGTAGGAAACACTTGCATCATTTTTTAGTTTTTTTTTTCATTAGTCTATTCTGTTTGTTTGTTTTTAATGCTTTTTTAATAGCCTATTTTATATTTCTATTGCCCGTTTGTTTGATTGAAGAGACTGACTCGAATGGGTCCACACTCACACTATGTGCTACTGTTGGAACATAGCAGGAAAAGCCAAAAAAAAAAATTAAACACTTGGTGATACTTCTATTATGAAATACAAGGTAGGCTTGACAAGGGGGCAAAGAGGGACCTTGTTTTGTGGCCAAAAACCTGGGTATCTGACATTCTTCATAAAGAATGCAGCATCAATAAGTTGAAACCCAAAAATATGTGCTCAAATAAGTAACATCTAACACCTTTAATGTGGCCCAAATATACGGTTAAAGTTAAAAAAAGGTTGAGGAGTTTGTTGCCAAATTCATGTCTACCATTCCAAAAGCATCTAAATAGAGAGGGGGGAAGGAAACTCATATGCACAGTCAGTGGTGAAGAAGTTCAAGCCATTGGTTCAGTTTGAGGTTGTTGCTAACCTCAATGTTTGGTTAGAGGAAGGTGAAGACGCAACCACCTGTAGTGGCAATGATGAGATAGAGATGGAGAGTGTGTGATGCAATGCTACGGTGGACTCGGTACACACCGATCCACGATCCAAGATCCAAACGCATGCGGAAGCTGAAATGATATAGAGTCCAGACAGAACTCTGGAAAATTGATTTTTGGGATCTGTGCGCTCTATTTCGACAGAGGAGATCCAAATAAAAGTTGTGCGTGATTTGCACAGCTTTCCAACAAATCTAAAAATACTGAATTCGGAGCAAGAACGATTGCTCCACGGACTTGACACCGGGACTGCTAAACAAGTCCAACACAGATTATCAAAATTCAGGGGTTGACTGTTTGAAGAGAATTTTGACCCTTTAAATGTTGAAGTTTGGACAAACTCACAACTGACGAAATAAAGGTCAGATCAAGACCTTTCCAGAACACTAAAGATCGCAATTTTTGGAATTTTCTACAGTCTTTTACGAATTTTTGAATTTCGGAATAATATGAGTTATTGTTTCAGAAAATAAAATTCAAAGATTCGACAGTAGCAGAAAAGATCAATATTTTTGAGACAACTAAGCAACGATTCAATCAAAACCAAAAACATTAAAGTTGTAGGTCTAGATTATAACATTCCACAGAATCAAAAAAATCGAAATTTCATTAAGAGAATCTCCAGATAATCAGAAAATACTGAACACTATTAAGTTGGTTCTGAACCAAACTGGTGACAGTGGATGACTATCAGACCGAGACTTTAACAGACAGATTCAGGGGTTCAAATGAACTAATCTCAGAAACTTTTCAACTACAAAGTTGTAGGAAATCTTCTTAGCTTTCCAGAAAGCTGAATAACACGACAATCTGCTTAGTATTGAGTCTGATACGGATGTTTTATCAGGGACTTTTCTGTTATCTCGTAACAGCGATTTGGTCCTTTTGAAAGAACCCGAGTTCATTCACACACATCAACAATAATCCGAAAGAACTTAAGACCAAAGAAGACAAATTTTAATATAAAACTCCTCTAAGCATGTATTTGCAACTCTCTAATGATTCAATACAACTTAACAACAATAAAACATGAACAATTGCAAGCAAATATGAATCAAGGTAGTAAAGGACAAGAACGAAGAATCAATGTTGATATCCGGGCTGAAATCGATAATGGTCGTCGTTGGGAAGCAATCGATGCCACAAGATGAACCACAAACAGTAGGAATGGATTACCAACCACCACGATCAAACTTAGAACAGCCACCACGAATAGAACCTCTTCACAAGAGCACCTTCCACACAAAAACGAAGTTCGATTTTTCTTTCACACCAAGATAGCTTTCTTTTTAGCACCAACCACACCAAAAACTTGTTTTTTCTCACTCTAGAACCAGCCACACTACTAATTTTGAAATTGAACAAGACCCCCTACCCCTTGGACTACCTCCCTAGTTAAGGGCTTAAGTTGTTTGGGAAGAGCCACAATAAAGAGACCTTGGCCTTCCCAAGCTTTGAACCAAAAATGAGTGTGCAAGCCTAGATTTTGTCAAATGCTAATAACTCCACCAACAGTCCATTTTTGACTTTGGGCTGGTCAACATGAATTCAAATGAGGTCCAAGATGGACCACACTAAAGTGGTGCCACCTAGGACCCCCTTCATGAAGACGAATCAAGATCCGGATTCAAATAGGCTGTGAATTGGATCTTGCACCAACACCAAGAGAGAAGCGAATTTGCGAAAAAATAAAAACTACCCTTGGACCCCATACACCCTCTAGTACCACAAAAAGATCCTACAGGGTACCAGAATTATCCGGATCCGTAGAATCCGGCTCCTAAAAAAAATAAAAAAAAATACATGAAATAACTATTGATAAAGTAAAATCCAAAAATATGATTCCGTAATAGAATCAAAGCAATAAAAGGATCATGATGAGCATCAACTAACTGGGAGATCCACTAGGACCACGGATGTTCTGCAAGCGTGTGGATCGCCTTGGGTAGCGATGTCCGGAATGGGTCTGGATATTTGGATTGGGATCCAAATCCGCTTCTGTCTCTAGATGCTCTGCATCAGTGTGTATAATAGAGGGAAAGGAACAATAATAACGGGCAGAAGAGGTACATCAGAAAGGGGAGGATGTGAAGCCTGAAGTGAAGGAGATGGTGGAGAATAGAGAAGTTAGAGATATTGAAGTGGAGATTGATGTTGAGGGTCCTCAAAAAGTGGAAGAGAGTGAGGGTCCTTTAACTGGATTGGATGTTCAACCAAAGGTTGAGGTTGAGCTGGATAGTGCACAGGAGGATTCTGAGGGGGATCAGAGAAGGATCTTTAAGAGTTTGAGGTGTGGATAATAAGATAGTAGATCAATCCTTGGAAGATGATATATGTTCGGGCATAGGGTACAAAATTTTGGGCATGGGTAAGCTTAGCTGGGTCAACTAGGCTAACACAGGTAAACAAGATATGAGCATTTGACAGGTTTAGGGAGAAAAATAAAAACCCTCAAATGGTGCCACAAGAAAATTCCAAAATTAGAGGGATGATTCTGAACACCCTAAACGAGGTTTATTTTGTCCAAATTTCAAGGGTAGGCAATACAGGAACAAGAAGATATGATTTTTGAAAGTAGATGAACTAGACAAAATAGGACAAGGACAAGGACAAACATACCCAAGTTCTAAATTTGAGTTTTTCATACAAAAAGCTCAATAAATTATGAAACTTGAACGGTTAGTTAAGGACCCCCTGAGGAACAGTTTGTTCAAATTGCAAGCTTAGATTCGTTGCGGTTAGAGCTACATAAATTTTAGAATTCTAACAACTTGTTTGGGTTTTACGGGATTCAGGTAGGCTTAGATGAGTTTAGTTAGGTTCCCACTTAGGTTTGGGATAGGCCACAGACTAAGTTGACTTACTTGAGAGGAGGGACTGAGTTGGTTGATGTCAGATCCACCAGGTTTCGAATTGAGTAGGTGCAGACCTTGGGGAACTCGGGTTGGCATGAGCTTGGAATGCTTAAACCTTGAGTTGTAGATTAGTGGACTCGACCTACTAAAGGTCTTGTTCACCAATGTGATAGAGTTAGAGGGTCAAACCCTTGAGAGAGAGAGAGAGAGAGAGAGAGAGAGAGAGATGTCCTTAAAGAGAGAGGTGGGATTTAGAGAGAAATAGAGTATAACAACCCCAAACTGACCCTCGAAAAATATAAATTTTTTTTTGAAACAATCGCAGAAAACCTCTCAAGGACTAAGTGTGCATCACAAATTTAATATACCCATTCCATCAACCATTCGAAACATAAAGTCAATTCAAAACAATGAATTAAACTTTATTTATTTAATCAAATAATTCAAGAAAGTTCAAAATTCAAAAATCAACTCTATTCATCCCATGGACATCAGAACCCGGGCCACCAAGTCATACACCCTCGAGTCCTCCAGCCAGTGAGTCTCTCTCGTCACTGACCCTCTGTGCTTGAAAAATAATTTTAAAAAATGGGTATGAACTGAAGTCCTCGTATGAATTGCTCTAAAAATTCAACAATAAGGAAATATCATAAATTAAATCATGTACAAATTTAAGCGAAAATCATAGACAATAATTTATCAGAACTAACTTACCATTCTAGTGTTTAAACAAGCATTGAACAATATCATGCTAAATCAAATATTCAGGAATACATGAAACTAATGCTAAATGATAAATGATGCATGAATAACTTGTTAAGTTATTTATCTGAGTTACTTTTGCATGGATGTCCCTATTAGATGCACACAAATTTTAAATTTTCATATTTTCTTATAACTCAAAGATACTAAAAAATGGACAAAGTTTTTGAGGTTGAAGGTAGTTCTCAGTTATAGCTCAACACACAATTTATATTTTAATTACTAGGTTTTACACTTGTTTCTCAACTAATATCGGGAATCAACACCATCTATCGAAACATTAGGCATCAACACCTAATGTCGTGACATCAAGTACATCAGATGCCACTTTCTTGGTATACCAATAACTACAGTTGATTCAACAACACCACTCACATGCAAAGTGGCTGAAAGTATAACGACCCCAACTCATACCCGTTAAAAAGTAATATTTTTTTTAAACATTTACGAAATCATTCCCAGAGACCAAGGGCCTTTAGAGTCATAACCAATCCACAACCACAAAGGATCTTACATTACCATAATCCAAACCAAACCAATTTTATTAATTAAAAGCATAGAGTCTTAAAACATGTGCAAATGAATATAAATAGACCAAAAATATGAAGTTACTTTGTCTTTGAGTAAAACTATCAAGCAATCATGTAGCCTTCATAGCTCATTGTAATAGCAGGTCCCCTCACTAGGCCTCAGAGGCTGTGAAAAACATAAAAATAAGGGTGTCAGAATCATAGATCCTGTGTATGAGTCCCTCTAATTAATCAAATGAGTAAAAAGAACATAAATAAGATTCATGCAACACTTTTGAGGAATACAATTATAACAAATCATTATTCAAATAACCATTCATGCAATAGGGAACAATTATAAAAACAACAGTGAACATTTATCATACATTAGAGAATTATTATCATGCATTAGGGAGCAATTAACATGCAACCATTAAAATAACACAAGAGAACATGTAAATATGTATGTTCTAATGCATAATAGAAATATGCATGATATCAATGCACATGCATGAGTAATTTATTATCTTTTATCAGAGTTTTATTTTATATGCATGCCCCTATTAAATGCACACAAATTTAGTTTATCTTTTTATTACCATAATCAGTGGATACTTAAAACAAGTATAATAATATTCGATATCAAATTAGGTTCTCAGTTGTAGCTTAGCACACAAATTGTATTTTATTACTGGGTCTCACATTTAGCCCTTGACCGATATTAGGAATCAACACCATCCATCTGGATATTAGAAATTAATATCTAATATCAGAATACCAGGGAAATCAACATCCATTGATGTCACTTTCTGGGTATACCAATAACAACAGTTGTGTCTACACACCACCCACAAACAAAGTGACAAAATCTCTCTAAAACTGTGGCTGAGAGGTGAACCACCTAGTTGGGTTCAAGGGCACAAAATGCACACAGAGTTTTAGTATCCTCACGTTTTTTCAAAACCGCAATCCAGGATTCTCATATTAAAGAAGGAACATCTAGGAAAAACGTGTATTACATTGTTATATATTTTTTTTATTTTTATTAAAATAATGATTTATTTTAATTCTTTATTTTATAAATCAACATGCAAAACAACATATATTTCGTAAATCAACAAGCGAAATTCATCACGAGAACACAACTCGTGGCAACATAGAACAATGCAATTAGTTCAATAAACATTAAGTGGATTTTTGCGATGTATAAAAAAACTAAACATGGAGCAAGACCTGCTGTAACGACCCTAACTCATACCCCTTAAAAATGCAGATTTTTTTTTATCAATTGCAGAAATATTCTCAGAGACCCGGGGCCTTTACAGTTTCACTCTCAATTGGATAGCTAAACACACCACAAGAGATCTTATATTTATCATCTTAAATTGTAGCAACACATTATTTATTAATCATGAAAGAAAGAGTATCTAACAATAATTATAAAAGACATATCCCAGTTATTTTAATGACATAAAAGTAAATAAAGAAAAAGATTGAGTCACGATGTCCCTTTGTAAACTGTTCAACAAAAGTGTGACACTCATAGCTCTACCAGAAGCTAGTCGGTATCACTGATCTCTTGCGGCTACGAAAAATCACAGAAGTAGGGTGTCAGAAATCCAAGAAATTCTGTGTACGAATCCCTCTAATGAAATAAATGAGCATAAAGAATACAAACAAGATTTTATGCAATAATTTAGAGGAATACAATTATGACAAATTCATAATTCAATTTAAGCATTCATGCAGTAGAGAACAATTACTAAGCATGAGAGAACACTAATAAATAATATGGATCACAATTTAAGTAACAAAGACATTTAACATGCTTTAGGGAATAAATTATGCATTCACCAACATTTAACAATTAAGAGAATAAGTAAATATGCATGATCTAATGCATAACAGGAAAATGCATGACTTATGTGCAATGCATGAACACTTTATTATTTTTTCTTAAAGTATTCTTTTCCATATGCATGCCCTATCAAATGCATATAATTTAAATTTATCTTTTTAATTACTGTTGCCCGCGGATACACCAAACGGGTAAAAATTCCTGAGGTCAAGTATGTTACAACAATGAAGCCGTACATGATACTTCAAGTACAAGGTTTTGATGATGAGCAAGTGAATCAATTGCATTTCAGCTAAGGCAATGAAGAAAAATGACAAACATTGAAGAATTCGATGAAGAATCTTTGAAGACTTGTGTGCAAATGTAAAATTTATTTAATGTTTTAGATTCTTGTAAGAGCCTTAATTAGAGTGCATATTTCAGTTGCATTTCACTTAAAAAGTCTTTAGAAAAACTTTTCTAAAAGAACCCTTCATGAAAATCTTTTTAAAAAACTCTTTTCTTAAATTTTCGTGTTTATTAGTCGACCAATAGACTCATTAGTCGACTAATCCTTTCGCGTCAGATTTTCTAAACAAAATATCATTTTAATCAAGTTAGTAGGCCGAATGTTTTATTAATCGACTGAACAGAACATCTGTTTTCTGAAAATTTAGCAGCAGTCGACTAATGCTTTTATCAGTCGACCGGACAAAACTTGTGTTTTTCAGAAAATTTTAGCAGCAGTCGACTGAAAGGTTTTTCAGTCTACTGATGATATTATCAGTCGACTAACTTTTCTCTAGTCGACTAAGTTTCAAAACTTCAGATTTTCAAACGGCTCGATTAACAGATCAGTCGACCGACGATAACTGTCAGTCTACTAATAACTAATTATTAGTCGACTAACTACTGTTCCAGTCGATTAATTTTACCGTTTTTCCTGAAACTTTAAAAATGCATATCTTTTCATTTTTCAAACGTTTTGATAGTTCAAAATGGACTGTTTTGACACCCTTTCATACCCTCAACGTATGAAATGTTTCAACTATAAATATGAGTGCATTTTACACTCAAAAGCACTGCAATTCAGTCAATTTGAATCAATTACTCTTTGCTTTTCACTCATATTCATTTTCTCACTCACGTGATATTTTTCACTTCAAGTTTTTCACTCAAATTCCTTTAAGAGACAGTGAATTCATGAGTAGAGTATTTTAACAATCTCAAAAGCCTATTGCATCTCATTTGCATTCATAAGAATGGCTCGTAGGTTGTTTTGTAAGTTGTTACTTATTTTAATTTTCTGTAAAAGGAAGGACTCCTTGGTTTAAAGGAGTTGTTTGCTTTCAGTAGGTGTGTTACTGAAAGTGGAACCGGATTTGGTCTGTATGATCTTGTAGTTATATAAGGTTGATAGTGTAAATCTCAAGCTGGTTTTGCTTGGGGACTGGATGTAGGTCGGGAAAGACCGAATCAGGATAAATTATTGTGTTCTTTGTATGATTGCTTTGCGAATTGCAAAATCCGTCAAAATTTCGCAGACAATATTTAAAAGCACTATTCACCCCCCCTCTAGTACTCGTTGCCTCGATCCTACTGCACTTTCATTTGGTATCAGAGCAGGTTTGCTATTATTTTGATTTGACCATCATCTAGCATGACAACTACAACATCTCAGCACAAAGAAGGATGCTCCTATGTTCGTCCTCCTCTCTTCGATGAAACAAACTATGGATACTGGAAAGTGAGAATGACAATATTCTTGCAATCCATGGATCTCGAAATTTGGAGAGTTGTTTCAGAAAAGTACCAAATGCCATCAACTGATTTCAGTCAATGTACAAATGAAAAAAAGAAGACTGCTTCACTTAATGTCAAGGCGATGAATGCATTGTATTGTGCCGTTGACAAGGTAGAGTTCAATCGTATCTCTTAATGCTCTACAACAAATGAAATCTGACATACTCTTCTCGTGACTCACAAAGGTACGTCAAAGGTAAAGGAATCTAAAATTGCTTCTTTAGTTCATAAATTTGAATTGTTTAAAATAAAGCAAAATGAATCTATATCAGACATGGTAACAAAAATGACCGATATCACTAACACTCTGAAATCCCTTGGAAAAGAATATTCACAAGTGGATTTAGTCAGAAAAATCCTAAGGTGTTTAACTCCTGAATGAGAGAGAAAAACTACAGCTATTGAGAAAGCAAATGATTTAAACACTCTCACTCTTGAAGATTTGGTTGGTAACTTAATGGCATATGAAGTTCAACTTCAAGACAAACAAGAAGAAGAACCCAAGAAGAAATCTCTTGCTTTTAAGGCTACTTCTGACTCTGAAATTTCAAAAGATGATGAAGATGAAGATATTACTCTCATTACAAGGTAATTCAGAAGATTCATCAAAAAGGGAAGATTTCAAAGAAAGGTAAAGAAAGCAGATTCTTCCAATCCAAATGAAGTCAAGTGCTTTAATTGCAAAAAGGTAGGACATATCAAGAAAGATTGTCCTATTCTCAAAATCAAGCCCAAGGACCAATTCAAGAAGAAAAAGGTATTTCAAGCATGTTGGGATGATAGTGACTTCTCTTCCGATGAAGAATCAAATGAAGAAGTCGCCAACATGTGCTTTGTAGCACAAGAAGATTCAGTAAGTCAATTTAACTATGATGATTTATTAGAAACATTCAATGATTTATATGCTAAATTTAAGAGTCTAAGTTCTAAAAACAAAGAGTTAAAAACTGAAAATTCAACGCTTGACTCTCAAAACAAAGTGTTACTTCAAGAGATAGAAGATCTCAAGATGGAAAACTCTTGTCAAGCATTTGAGATAAAAGAAATTGGAATTAGAACCAATCTCTTACAAAAAGAAATAACTAGTCTAAAAGAAAAATCAAATGATCTTCTTTCTATAGTGACCAAATTCACAAATGGTTAAGAGAATCTAGAAAGACTTCTTGGTTCTCAAAGATGCTCGGTTAATAAAACCGGATTGGGATATAGCTTCTTTGATACTCAAAATAGACCAAACTATGTGGTGAAGAATCAAAGACAATATTCTCAACCATTTGTTCAAAGATCTAAATTTTCTAGTTATAATAGAAATGAATCTAATCATGGAACTTATAATGCTTATAAGCCTAGACATGATTACTCTAGAAATGCTAAATCTTTTTATAGAAAGAATATTTATTATCAAAGGAAACCAAAATCCAAATGGATATGGGTTCCTAAGACTAACTCTCATAGACCTGAAAATAAAAAGGGGTCAAATGCTTTATCTTCTAATTTTGTTGTAGGTACACAAAATAAGGAGCAAATGAATATTGGACAGCGGTTGTTCCAAACATATGACTGGAAGGCCGGAGCTATTTTTCACTCTCCAAAGTAAGGATGGAGGAACTGTCACCTTTGGTGACAATAACAAGGGAAAAGTAATCGGTATTGGTAACATTGGTAATCCAAAATTTTTCGTGATAGAAAATGTTGTTTTAGTAGATGGTTTAATGCATAATTTATTATCCATTAGTCAATTATGTGATAAAGGTTTTCTTGTTTCTTTTGAACATGATTTATGCTTAATTTCTGATTTTCAATCTAAAAAGATCATTTTTAAAGGTAAAAGAAGGAACAATGTGTATGAACTTTATCTAGATGAGTTACCCACTTTTAATGAAAAATATCTTATTGTTTCAAATGAAATTCAATGGTTATGGCACAAGATACTTGGACATGTTAACTTTAAAATTATTTTCAAGTTATCCAAGAATGATCTTGTTCGAGGCCTACCTAGAATACCATATAAGAAGGATCACTTATGTGATGCTTGCCAAATGGGAAAACAAATCAAGAGTTCTTTTAAAGCAAAAGATATAGTTTCAACAAAACGTCCTCTTGAACTTTTACATTTAGATCTATTTGGACCATCTAGAATTCAAAGTTTGAATGATAGCAAGTATGCTTTCGTTATAGTAGATGACTATTCTCGATTTACATGGGTGATTTTTCTAAAAAGCAAAAATGATGCTTTTTTCTGAATTTTCCAAACTTTGTAGAAGAATTACAAATGAAAAATCTACATCTATTATTAAAATTCGTAGTGATCATGGTGGTGAATTTGAAAATGAATCTTTTCTAAAGTTTTGTGATTTACATGATATATCTCACAACTTTGCTTTTCCTAGAGCGGCTCCACAAAATGGAGTTGTTGAAAGAAAGAATAGAACTTTGCAAAAATGTGCTAGAACCATGCTTCAAGATAAAAATTTACCAAAATACTTTTGGGCTGAAGCAATAAATACAACATGTTATGTTTTAAAGCGTGTTCACAAGTACTATGGATGAAACAGACCTTAAAAGATTTTGGTTTGAATTACTCCACAACAACTATTTATTGTGATAACACTAGTGCTATAAATCTTTCGAAAATTCCTGTTCAGCACTCAAGAACTAAGCATATTGAAGTTAGACATCATTTCTTAAGAGGTCATGTGTTAAAAGGAGATATTTCGTTAAATTTTATATCCACTAAAGAACAACATGCCGATATCTTCACTAAACCACTTAAAAATAAAGATTTTATGAGAATTAGGAGAGAACTAGGCATTTGCTCGTTGTTGGATTTATAAAATACTGATTTTTGAACAAAATCTCAAAATCGCACCATATTAGTCGACCGATAAATTTCTAGTCGACTGATGCTTTAATTTTTTTTAAAAGGAATCGCACCTTATTAGTCGACCGATAAAATTCTAGTCGACTAATATTTTTAAATTTTTTTAAAGGACCCGATACCCCTTGGTTTTTAACGCATCGTTTCATTTTTACGCACCTTTTTGTTTTTCTTAAACGAAACCCTTTGAAAAACGAAACCCTCTCTCTCTCTCCTCTCTCTCTTCCGAAAAACCCTCGGAGTGCCGTTCGAACCTCTCCTTGTTGGAATCTTCTGGCCGTGACAGGGAGTCTCTTGACTTTTCGCCGAAATCCTCTTGCCGTGACCGGTGCCTCTTTAGTCCTCGCCGGAATCCCCTTGTGTCAGTTTCCTCTCACCTGTCGTCATCCACCGCGGACTCCTCCTCGTCTCTTCCCTCTTGCCTAAAATCTGTGGAGAATCGACATCCCTTTTCAGTGGGTTGTTACTGTTGCTTATTTTGGCCACTACCAACGAATTTGAAGGCACATCGTTCACTCTGCATAAAGTGTTTCTGCTGCACGACGACAGATATCTTCCTCCTGCCAGACGTCATTTGGAAGCCGACATCAACACCATCTTCAACTGTTCTTCTCAACGACTGTGTTGATCAATTAATCTCTGCAACTGAATTTTTTTTGGGTAAATCTGTTTCAACCATGCCTCGTCAGAAGACTGCATCCGCACAAGGTTCTCCTCCTACTACACCTCCAGTAAGACACGGATTTTCTCTCAGATTACTCCGAAATCCTCTTTTATATGATACTTTTGGATCGATTTCTGCACTGCCTATTTTACCAGGCCGAAATGTCCTCTTTCACCTATTTTCTCGTTACAAAATCAGAGAATTATTTTTAGGTATTTCACATCTTTTTGATGCCGGTGCAAACCCCCTTCATTATCCTTTTCTGATCCACTTGTTTTACATAAATTTACAAATTGATCATGAAACTGGATTTCTTTCCTCTCTTGTTCGCGATGTTGAAATTGAGTTTGATTCTAAAATGCTTGGACAAATCCTAGAAATTCCACCTTCAGATACTCTTTTCAATACTATTGAACTTAATGATGAAAGAATTTTTGAACAAATTCTTCTTCCCGGTGCACCTCATTGTCCTCCTTTCAAAAATACTAATCTTCAAACTCGTGCACGCATTGCTAGACGAATCCTTGCCCATAATGTTCTACTTAAAACTGGTTCTTTTGATTATTATTCCACAAATCTTTCTACAACTCTTTATGTCTTATTTGAAAATATTTCTGTAAATTGAGCCAATGTGTATTTTACTAATTCGTGGAAACAAAAATCATTTCTTCCGTATGGATGTCTTCTTACTCGTATTTTTAGATATTTCAAAGTACCCTAAACCAATGAAAAATATATTGAGCAAAAGGAGTTCTTTGATCAAACTATTTTTAAACGAATGAAAATCAAATATCTGCCTCCTTTAAACTTTGATCAAACTGAACCATCTGAACCATCAATTTCTGAACCCTCACCATCTTCTGTGACACCTTCATCTCAAGCAAAATGAAAGAAATTTTCTACTAGTCAAGACAATGATGAAGTTTTGCAGCAACTGAAAGCTTTGGAGCTGCATCAACACACTTTTCGTGAAGATGTGACTCAACAACTTTCTTCGATTTAGAAAGATATTACTGCAATCAAGGACTTACTTAACTCACTTTTCTGATCTTTGTTTTCTGTCTTTACTGAACTTTGATACTTTATGAGTTGTAATATTTTGAACTTGAATTTACATTTTGCTTATACTATTTCCGCCCTTACTCTTTTTTATTATGACAAAGGGGGAGAAAAAGATAGAATTTGGTAGACACATGCATGAAAATTGCAGGAGAAAAAGATAGACCTTGCATGAGAAATGAGAAATTAAGAGAAAAAGATAGAAATTGAATATTGCATTATGACATGGAAATTACATCATGAGAAAGCATTGAAAATTGCATTTATGAAAAAGTTTTAAAAATGCATGAAGTAATGATGGAAATGCAAACCAATCAATATGTGATATATGTGCTTTGAATGTACTAACTTTTAATGTTTTGCAGCATATTGATAGGGGGAATAAAATCTCCATCTATGCATCTAAATGCTTCATCTTTGATTAAGTTTGTCATCATAAAAAAATGGGAGATTGTTACGACAATGAAGTCGTACATGATACTTCAAGTACAGGGTTTTGATGATGAGCAAGTGAATCAACTGCATTTCAGCTAAGGCAATGAAGAAAAATGATAAACATTGAAGAATTCGATGAAGAATCTTTGAAGACTTGTGTGCAAATATAAAATTTATTTAATGTCTTAGATTCTTGTAAGAGCCTTAATTATAGTGCATATTTCGGTTGCATTTCACCTAAAAAGTCTTTAGAAAAACTTTTCTAAAAGAACCCTTCATGAAAATCTTTTTAGAAAACTCTTCTTAAATTTTCGTGTTTATTAGTCGACCAATAGACTCACCAGTCGACTAATCCTTTCGCGTCAAATTTTCTAAACAAAATATCATTTTTATCAATTTAGTCGACTGAATGTTTTATCAATCGACTGGACAGAACATCTGTTTTCTGAAAATTTAGTAGCAGTCGACTAATGCTTTTATCAGTCGACCAGACATAACTTGTGTTTTTCAAAAAATTTTAGCAGCAGTCGACTGAAAGGTTTTTCAGTCTACTGATGATATTATCAGTCGACTAACTTTTCTCTAGTCGACTAAGTTTCAAAACTTCAGATTTTCAAACGGCTCGATTAACAGATCAGTCGACCGACGATAACTGTCAGTCTACTAATAGCTAATTATTAGTCGACTAACTACTGTTCCAGTCGATTAATTTTGCCGTTTTTTCTGAAACTTTAAAAAGGCGTGTCTTTTCATTTTTCAAATGTTTTGATAGTTCAAAATGAACTGTTTTGACACCCTTTCATACCCTCAATGTATGAAATGTTTTAACTATAAATATAAGTGCATTTTACACTCAAAAGCACTGCAATTCAGTCAATTTGAATCAATTACTCTTTGCTTTTCACTCATATTCATTTTCTCACTCACGTGATATTTTTCACTTCAAGTTTTTCACTCAAATTTCTTTGAGAGACAGTGAATTCGTGAGTAGAGTATTTTAACAATCTCAAAAGCCTATTGCATCTCATTTGCATTCATAAGAATGGCTCGTAGGTTGTTTTGTAAGTTGTTACTTATTTCAATTTTATGTAAAAGGAAGGACTCCTTGGTTTTAAGGAGTTGTTTGCTTTCAGTAGGTGTGTTGCTGGAAGTGGAACCAGATTTGGTCTGTATGATCTTGTAGTTATATAAGGTTGATAGTGTAAATCTCAAGCTGGTATTGCTTGGGGACTGGATGTAGGTCGGGAAAGACCGAACCAGGATAAATTATTGTGTTCTTTGTATGATTGCTTTGCGAATTGCAAAATCCATCAAAATTCTGCAGACGATATTTAAAAGCACTATTCACCCCCTCTAGTGCTCGTTGCCTTGATCCTACTGCACTTTCAAAGTAGGGTTCTCAGGGTAACTTAGTACACAAGTTGTATTTTATTAATGAGTTTCAAACTTAGCCCTATACCAAATCACCTTTAGAACATTAGACCTTCACATCTAATATCGGGACACTAAGGACCTCCACATCCAATAGTGTCACTTTCTTGGTATACCAAAACAACAACTGTGTCTAACATACCACCCTCAAATCAAGTGACAAACTCTCCATAAAATCATGGTCAGGAGAAAGAACCTCAATATCGGGTTTAGGGGTAATAAATAAAGCACACAGAGTTTTTGTATCCTCGTGGTCCCCCAAAACCAAATATGTAAAATGCCCACTCTTTTGATGGGAGATCTCAGAATATATATTACATTGTTCTTATTCATTGTATTTTTATTAAAAGCCAATTATTAAGTTTTGCAATTCAGCATGCAAAAGCAAAGTAAAAAGCTCGCATCTACCCCTACGAGAGTCATTACGGGACTCCCACCCGTGGAAACACATAGAACAATGTAAACACAATGAAATAAAAATAAATATGATTTCTGCAATGCATTTAAAAGTAAGGATGGAGCACCTAGTGCCCGAGGCTCTCCAAGCCTGCGATGATTCACTTGGATCATCGATGCATCACGTGCAACAACCATAGCAATAAGCCATACATGCACTAAATCACACACATTCTCAATGTACATTTGTATATACCAGTTCAATGTGCATGGAATATAACGTTCATGTGCATGTATTCATTATTGAAGTACATGTGAAATAACATTAGTGTGGTCGGTTGTGCATATGTTTTTATGCAATCCATGTGTTTGCAAATTCATATCTTTATGACTAGTGCACATATCCACTTCATGCTCATATTCATGTCAATGCATTCTTGCACACACGCACACCTACAAAATTTTTAGGTGTATAGGTACACTAAAGCAAGCTTGAAATAACACTTTACGTGAGCATATCATAATTAGTCAAGCACATGAATTTTTTGACCTTAGCATGTATCCAATTTCATTCATAACACATTCTGGAGGTTAACGTGCATGTACTCAATACTGTGTTATTGTTTTTTTGTAAACACACTTACCCAACCGAGCTCACTCGGCTTGGCTCATATGGCCCGAACAAGCCAGGTAATCAAGCCTGTCAACCCAACTTGGACACTCTCCAGGTATGACCAAATGTGGCTAGACCATATAGAATTTTCACACACACACACACACACACACACACACACACACACACACACACACACACACACACACACACACACGCTGACCTGAGTCAGCTGGGTCGGGTCTGACCAACCCTACCAAACCAATCCCAGTCCCGCCCAAGGGCCGGACAGGGCCAGGCAAGCCTTTTCCAAGCCAGGTTGGCTGAGCCAGCCCAACCAACCTTGTCGGCTGGGCCTGACAGCCCATGCACAGGCCCAGCCCGGGCCTGTGTGTATGTGCTACCAGGACGTGGCTGACAACCCCAAAGGCTAACAAATTTTTTTTTTGAGGTGTTTGCCCACTCGAGCCCTCTCGGCTGGGCCCCTACGTGCACACTAGGCCTGGCAGGCCTTGCCAAGCCAGCTGAACCGGTTAAGCTGAACCTGGCAGGCCTGTCAAGGCATTGCCAGGTCAGGCCAGACCTAGCCAGCCGGGCCCAACTCGGTTGGCACAGTGGCTCGACTGCAAAACCCCTCCCTAAACATTTATATATTTATATATATAAAAGAAATTGATGACTCAACATGCGTGTACCTATACCATACAAATTTCAAGAGAAAAATAGATGCACGTACAAATTTTTTTCAATCCAGTTATGCATGTTTACACCATGGGTTTCATATGTTTTTTCATGCCTCAACTACATTAGCATGTAAACACATAAAGAACCCTTTCCTACCATGAAATAAATTATGATTTAATCTAAAAATAACTATACACAGAAAATAAAGTTTCAAAAGGGTTTAAAGAATCAAAACGCATCTATGGAAGAGGAATCCATGAATCCGCTTTCGGCTATTTTTGAGTAATCACATAGATCTATTCTTCTACCATAGTTTTCACCAAGGATAGCATGAGAATCAAATCGGTAATCAATTTCTCACTCATATCAAAAGAAGGGACCCATACCTTTGCTTGAATCGAAGGTAAAGAGAAAAATAATGATGGATCAAGGGTTGGATGGCTAGAGAATATCTTCTTCTTCTTCCTCTCTTTTCTCTCCTCTTTCTTTATCTTTTTCCTTCTCTCTCTCCTTTTTTTCTCTTGTGTATAATGAATGGGAGAGGGGGTGACACCCCCCTTCTTTTTCTCTAGCCCTCTCTAAGAGAGTTCCCAAAAGGTGGAACTCTCTTTCTTTTAGTTTCTTAATTTCTTTGAAATACTTACGAAATATTGACTTTTCAAAACAAAAACTTTTAATCATTTTAAAACTCTTTCCTAACCTCTCTTAAGCTGGAATAAGGACTCTTTTAAAGAGTCCTACTCAGCCCCAAAAATAAAATTCAGCTATTATATTATATTATATTATATTATTTATTTAATTAATAATTATTAATTAATTAAAATTATCTAAAAACTTTCAAAAATTACCAAATTAACCCAAAAGGCTTCTCAACCTTATTAAACCTCAAAATAAAGCTTTATATTCAATTTAAAGCTGGAAAATTATGGGGATTGGATTTAGATTCAGATCTGGATCCAAAAATCCAAACCCATACCCAAAACGAAAATGGATCAAGATTTGGATTAAATCCAGATTAAAGTGGGTCCTACATAAGATCCAAATCAATAATAATTCGGATCTTATGCATTGGATCCAATCCGATTCAACTCTGGATCTGTTTTGATAAACTGCTCAAAATTTTAGAAAAATATGGTTTTTGGACCAACCAGAACCCAAATTCAGAAAAGTAAAACAACGTTGCGCTCAGAATTCTGAGACGCATCCAACAACATATTACATGAATATAAAATTCTGAATTTTGCTAAAAAATAACCTAAATTTTGCTCAATTTTTGCTTGAATTTAAAAGTCAAAACTAAAACTTTTTCTCACGTTTAGTTTGGCTCACCTCGACCTTATCGATGAGACATGGGTCAAGCCGAGGCTCAAAGAATTTAGTTTAAAATTCGATTCTCAAATGATTTTTCTCCCAGACTTAGCCAAATTTTTGTCAAAATTATAAAATGACTAAGTACCTAAATACACGATATTACATCCCTACCCCCTTAAAAGAATTTCGTCCTCAAAATTAGAACATACTGAATAAATGTGGGTAGTGTTGACGCATATCTGCCTCAGATTTCTAAGTGCACTCATCCAGCCCGTGATGCTGCCAACGCACTTTCACGAACGAAATCATCCTATTATGCAACGTCTTTTCTTAATGATCCACAAACTCCACTAACATTTCCTCTGTAGTCAAGTCAGGCTGTACCTCAATGACCTCAGAGTGAATCACATGAGAGAGGTTAGGTACATGCTTTCTTAATATCGAGACATAGAATATATCATAGATCTACGAAAACTGAAGAGGGAGTGCTACTCGGTATGCAGTCTCCCTAACGTGTCCAAGAACCTCGAAGGGTCCCACATACTGAGGACTCAACTTTTTCTTCTTTCCAAACTGAAAGACACTCTTTGTAGGTGAGATCCGAACGAACACGTGATCGGCAACCTCAAAACTGAGCTCCCTCGTTGCTAATCGGCATAGATCTTCTGCCTGCTCTACGCTGCAATCAATCTCTGCCGGATTAAATGTACCTGGTTTGCATAATGCTGAATGATCTCTGGAGACTCCACTGCTCTCACTCCAACCTCATCCCAGCACACCGGAGATTTATATGGTCGGCCATACAGAGCTTCATACAGGGCCATGCCAATACTGACATGAAAATTGTTGTTGTACAAAAACTCTGCAAGCTTCACATACTTGTCCCAATCACCTGCCCAATCCAAAGCACATGCTCTCAACATATCCTCGAGCATCTGGATTACACACTCTATCTGCCCATTCGTCTATAGGTGGAACACAGTAATAAACTTCAATGTAGTGCCTAAAGCCTTCTGAAGTTGATGCCGGAATCGAGATGTAAAACACGGATCCTGTCTGACACTATCGAATGCCGCACCTTGTGAAGTCTAACAATTTCATCCACATAGAGATCGACCAAGCTCTCCAAGTGTGAACACCCCAAATTTTTCAAAATCTTTTAAATATTCTCTTCTTGCCCCTAAATTCATTTTTGAGCAAATGAGTCATTTTTAAAACTAAAATTCCAGTTCATTTCTCAAATTTTACTGAAATTAAGTTCATTTTATATGTTTAAATTGATTTCAGATCTGAATCCATTGTCCAGATCCAAATTCGAGTCTCATCGTCCAAATTTTAAATTAAAATTACAGAAAATACCAAAAATAGTTTTTAAATAGCTCGGACAGTCCATCCGGCATCCATTTGGATCTATTGCGTTGTATTTCTCGATTTGAGTTCCAAGACTTGAACATTTTCTCAAAACTCGGGTCCAAACCCATTCTTCTGAAGAAATTTCCACGAAATGGTCAGAAATTCTCAGAAAAATACTTTTGTAAATATTTCTCAGAAAAATACAAAAAAATTAATGTTTAATCTTTGTTTTCCCGTAAAACTTTAAGATTTTATTTTAAAAAAAATACAAAAAAAAATGGAAAATGCAAAATAAGAAAAGGAACAAAAAAATTAGTTTTTTTTTAAAAAAAACCTCTTTTTGAAAACCATCATTTTTGCAAAACAATCTTTTTTTTTTAAGACACTTTTTTTTGAAAATTGAGTTTCATGAAAATACCTTTTTAGCAAAAATATATTAAAAAAAAGCCCCTCTTTGTAAAATCTTAAAAATAAATGGGGCCCATTGTAAAACATTTTTTTAGGGTTTTCAAATGAGGAAGACAACGCCTCTCTCACGCCCCTCTCTTTCACTCTCGAAACCTTCAGCCGCACTCCTCCATGGCTCCTCTCCTCAAACACTCTCTCGGCTTCGCCCATCGCACCAACCGCCCCCTTTCTCGACCACTAATCTGCAACAACTTCTCTCTCATCCACCCATCTACAACCGAAGCCCTTCGAGATTCTTCTTCCTCTTCTTTAAGAACCGGCAGAGGCAAACCTTCAAGGATCATCCGTTTTTCACCACAGCATCTTCCTTCCTTCTTCACTATCGCCTTTTCATCTCCCCATTTCTTCCTTCTTCTCCATCCGCTTTCGACCCCTCTGCCTTCACCTCTTTTCCCCTTCTCTGAATCCATTACCTTTTGTGCTTCTTCTGCCATCAGCTGCCATCAATCCCCTCTATGGTGCCTCCATTGCAGGTTAGCATTCATCTCCTTCAAAACATCACCGACAACAACGAGCGGAGGAATCACCTCTTTTTGATCCCCATATCTTCTGAACCCGAGGTGAGTTAAATCTCTTTTTCTTTTCTTTCTCACTTATTTTGTTGTCATTTCGAAACTCCGAATAAACTTTCTAAAGCCTCCGTTGTAGTGCCGATCTGCATGTAGCAGAATCGGCCTACATATGACGATATCAACGAGATAAGAAATCCCAACATTTGTGTACAATTTTTTTTTTTTTTCGATTTTTTTCAATCTGTACAAATGTAGATCTCGATTTATATTGTTTAGATTTAATGTCCCTTTGTTTTCCTTTTCCTTCACCATTTTTATTGATAATACCTTTGATTCATGGAATTCGCATATGCATCCATCCGACATTTTCCTGTCAAAGATTGTGTAACATTGTTCCTTCATTCCTTTCACTTCCCATTTATCATCATATTATATAAACCCTGGCCATCGTGCATTAATATCCATATCGATGAGGTAATCAATATATCATTCTTTTACTTTCATTCATTGTATGAATATTCTGCATCCAGGATCTATACAGCACAAACATTCCATATACATGTTGATTATCGCTCCTTGGTTTTGCCTTTGCTCGGGATCGGTTGGATGGCCTGTTATGATTTGACTTCCTGTTTACCTTAGATTTTCTCCTTATTTACTCTAATGTGTACCTTCGATTGATCTTTTAGTTATATCCTTTTCTTGGTTGTTCTCTGATTCTCTGTATTGCGTTCATGCTTGTTTACTTGCTATTAGATATTGATCTATTGTAATATGGATTTCCGATAGCCTTACTTCCCCTGTGTCACCATTTGCTTTATCCTGAACTATTATGATTTTATTAGCAATAAGTATATGGGAAGATTTATCAGCCTTTTAAGAGACTGGATAAGATGTGATTTGCATCTGTGCGCGAGTTCCTGGTTCATCATCTTATTAAACAATAAATGGTCAATAGATTGCGTGCACACAAGCATATATCTGTATATACCAGTATGTTCCCGCATGTGTATGTCACACCAGATTCCCCTGAAGATCTCATGGTTTCGGCTGTCATATGGAGCTCTACATAAATGTTCAGGCGTTGCAAGCAAAGTAGGTATTGATGTAGTGGAAGACCTTCTCTCTAACAATAACCTGGGCATAATTGGGAGGAGTTTTTCTTCCAGATACGTCCTTAATTTATACTTTCCCAAATAACTGAATTGCTTTTTACTGAATTATTGGTTTCCCCTATTGTGTGGCAGCCACGATTCTCGATTTATAGATCCCGAGGAAAGCAGGGTTGATGCCAAGAATATGATTTCTGGTGGCAAATTGAAGTAATAAGAAACTGTCATGTGCTAGCAATTGTTTGATTTCTGAAGCCACTTACACGTTTTCTACATCACTCCTCACTTATTGTTAATCAGGTACTGCCTCTACACCTCATTGTTACCAGCTGCAATGTTCAACAACACTTAGATTCAACAACATCTACACATTTCTGTATTCATATATATTGCATTATACAATACTCTGTGTTGCATTCATCATTTCACATAACCCTTGTATATAGTTGCATGTAGAAGGTCAGAGATATTGAGTTTCCACTAAATACCTCATATATAGAACATCGCCCTAATGCCTATTCAATCACTTCTAAACACACTAAAAATGTACACAATTCATGTATATTAATGCCATGTACCCCCCTTCACTCTGTCATATTCAGCACTTTTGTGTGGGTTTGAACCTTTCTTGTGATCCAATTGAAACTTGAGTTTGAAGTTTCGTCAACTGAGATATAAAAGGAAATATGCAGGGTGAATGCCATAAAGAAAACCAGGCTATGGATGTTTACTTAGTAATTCCCGATTCACAGAGACACCAATCCCTTTGGCATCTAGCTCTATCATAAAATCTAGGTTACGATCTTTCATTTTATTCAATGTGTCTCTTAATTTCATTAATAAATCTTGTTTCCCTCTGCAAACTCACCCAACATCATCATCAACATTTTATTTGTTTTATAAATATTGTCTGCTTCTTATCAACATTATGTATCATATTACCTCCCATATTTACAATTGTGTATCTGTGTGATTCAGTCCTCTAGGCTTGAGTGATTGTATTATGATCTTACCATCATTTATGTTTGTTACTTATTCCCTGCGTCAGATAGTCGATGCTATCAATTTCTCGATCGAGGATCGCGAATTAGGTCATAGTAATATGTCTTTCATGCATGATAATGGTAACATCCACCTTATTTAGTTTCTTAACTATTTTGGGATATTCTGGGGATATAGCGTGTTTTCTTCATTGACACTTCAGTTTTATGCTAGATCTGATTATCGTGTCAATCTTTATTTTGAAGAGAATGCCAATAAGCATTGGCCTCGAGAAATATTTGTCGACATCACACTTCCCAAGGAGACGTCATATTCCTTTTCTATCCAGGGAAACCATGGACTTCTGAATGTTAACCAACTAGAGCTTGCTGTCAGGCAGTAGGAGAATTTTGTCGAGCTGGATACAATTTATACAGAAGAACAGTGAACCTGCTCATGTTCTTAATGATGTAAGTAAATTTCCTTTGGATGCTGGTAAGTTCAATACCAAAAATGATAAATTGAAAAATATGTTAACAGTGAGATCCTTAAGCTCTGAATTTGTAGAGGTCCAATCTGCAACTGACACAGAAAATCTTCAAGTACCTACTCATGTCCTTTTAGATTGCAGCATGATGGTACAGCCTATATCACAAGCCTTTTTCCTTTTTCGGTATATTTTCTGAATGAAAATTGTTGAAATCTAAGGCTCTGAGTTCACTCGGGTGCAGTGAATTTGTTGGTTGATGGTCTACGTCACCTTGCATTACTTTCCCCAATGCTAATATATTAGAACTGCTCATCATGTTATTAGTCTAAATGTCGGTACTTTGTATATTATCTGCAAATCAAACTTGATTAAATTTTCCTCAACCTCCTGGAGAGCTCACTATAGTTGATTTTTCCGCTGTCTCTTAGTGATCATATCCACTAACCTTGTCGATAGAGGATCAATAAGTCAGGTACGTCGAAGAAAGGGATGCTGCAAGCCTGAAGATAACATGGCTCATGATGCATAGTCCAGATTGAATATCGGCCTCGATTTCTGCTATATCTGGATAATGATAAAAGCCAATTCACCGTGCTTGTGAATTATTGATTAGAGCAGGCGATTCCAAAGAATCAGTTTTCAAAGTTATTTATAATTTATATATGTTCTGATTGTTGTGTTGATATCTGCATTACAAGGTAAGGTATGGCGTCAGGATGTTAAAGGCATTATCATAACATCATAACATGGCAGCTTGCATTTCACCTGGCAATACATATCAAGTCATTTCCTATTGATCCCTGCTATTTCACTTGAGGTATGTTGTCCATTCGTTACAATCAATTTGCAGAAGTTCTTTTATTGCTGATTACCTTTTCTAATGGCTAAATCTTAAAATATGGGTTCCCGCAAGGTAAAGTTGGACTACAATAAAATTACCTTATAGAAATCCCAACTGATCTGAATTGATTGCAGCAGTCGATTCTCTTGAGATGTGCCTGTAGCTCACACCACTCACTACACATGCACCCTGTGTCACCATTGCATTCCACGGCTACAGTATGGCATCAACCCCACCTTCATTCCAGCCACATATTGTATGTTTTTGCATCTGTTACACAACAACATGCATCCATGCTGTCACCCACAGTAATATTTTAGGCCCTACTATGATTACACTTTTGGTATCCACAACAATGTGTGCACACTACTGTAATTCCATTTGGTCACCTATTGTAATATAGAATGCTGCTGCAACTGGCTGCATCTCAGCACCCTGTGGCTACAACCCCATCCCAGCATTCATCTTCCATGTCACTGCACAAGCACCTGGATGTGCTGATTAGAGTCAATTTGTTAGTACTGTTAAGATAAACTCGTTGATGTTATTGAGGTCTCATTCTTCTTATTTCAAGGTATTGTATATGTTATATATATATATATAAATGCGTATACACATAGGCATGTATACATATATCATTTTTTTTCCTTTTCATCATAAATATCTCTATATATGAGCATTTCACCATCGGCATCTTTGAAATCCATATATGAGCAAATTCTTTTCTATATTCATACTAACTAAATGTTTTTGCAGGGAATATGTGGAAAATGGCATTTCTTGGGAACTTATATTTTCAATTTTACATATTGTAATAAATTAGGTCTTAATGAGAATTTACATTTCCAGCTTCTAGATAGAATGAATGAGCATTGTAAATATCATAGATTGCTTGTTTTCACGCTTTTTATCTTTGTTTTCCAAAATCTCACAATGGTGAAACACGAATGGCACGTGCACCATTTTGCAAAAGGTAATTAATCCTAAGTTGATGATTTACATCAATGGCCATAGTCAGGATGTAAACAAAACTTAGGATTTTTATCTTTTATAAAATAACACTGATCTACACTGGATCCTCTTCAAAAATCATTATATATTTCAAATATTTCCTTCTTTTATTAGAGTTTAACTTAAAATTGGTTTAAAATATATACCAATGGCCATAGTCAGGGTATATTGAGAGTTAATTTCATTTTAAACTCTATAAAAGCATAAAAATATGTTTTTATGCTTCACCTGAATTTAAATACAGATTATTATATAATACATTCAATGACCATAGTCAAGGATGTATTATATTTTCCATCTTATTTCAATTCATGTAAAGAATGAAATATGATTTTCAAAATCCAATTTTAAAATTCTTTAAAATCATTCATCATTTAGGATAGAACTGCATCATATTTTCAAAATTCCTTTTTCAAAAACTCCAAGTGATGTAAATATCTTCCTCAATCTATCTTCAATTCTTATAAAATCCAATTCATCCTTTCATTTTCAAAATTCAATTTTATTTTCAATCTCAAAGTTCAATTTAACTTTGAGATTTCAAAGTCATTTTTTATATTCAAATTCAAATCAGATTTTAAAGTTCAATTTGACTTTGAAATTCCAATTCATTTTATATTCAAAACTCAAATCAAACTCAAAGTTCAATTTAACTTTGAGATTCTTGATTCATCTTCTAAATTCCAAATTCAAACTTCAAAATTCAAGGTCTAATTTGACTTTGAAATTCATTTGTATATTCAAGATTCAAATTCTAAATTTCATTTTTTTAAAAGTTCAATTCAAACTTGGAAGTTCATCTTCTGAATTTAACAACTCCAAATCCATTTTAGGATCCAGGATTCAACATTCATATTGGATCTCAGACTTCAGATCCAATTTCCTTGTAGGATCCAGAGTCCAACTCTACATTGGATCTCAGACTTTAGATCCAAATCTATCTTAGGATCCAGAACCCAATTTTACATCGGATCTCAGATCTTAAATTCATTCTAAGATCCAATTCCACTTCAAAATCTGGATTTAAAATCCAAGTCTATTTTCAGATCTCATTTGAACTCCCTAAATCCATTTCTATTTTTAAATACATTTGATTCTCTCAGATCCATTCTAAGATTCAAATTCAATATCACTTCAAAACTTCATCTTCTCCTAAATCCATGATTAAATTCAAAGTCCATTTTTGACTTTGAAACTTTATTTCAAAGCTTTAAATCATTCTTTCTCGAAGTCAAGATTTATTTTTCCAAACTCTGATTTACTTCAACTTGGAACTTCTCTGATCTATCTCAAGTTCTAAGTTAGATTCAATCATTTCTTCACTCCTTTACCAAGTTCATCTCAGAATACTTGGAAATTTCTGAAAATATTCTTTTCAAAAGAGCATACATCCTTGCATTGCACAAGTATGATTCTTTGTGCATTTAGAGTTAGAATAAATTCTTAGATTATATTTAGGCAAAGCAAAAGGCATAGATTCGATCTTTGGTTCGATTACCCCTGGTAAAGGCGCCAGAAACGGTCGAATCTCGTACCGACGAGCGAATCCCGTCTCTCCATTTTTTCCCGCAATATATTTCAAAATGGAGGCGAGTTATTTGCTAAATATTTTCAAAATTAAGGTCAAGTGAGACCGCGTAAAATAGTTCATCTTCTCTCTTTCTTTCTTTCTTTCTTTTCTCTACTCTCTTTCTTTTCTTTCTTTTATTTTACTCCCTTCAAAAAGGAGGAAAATAGAGGTTAGAAAGGGAAAAGAGAAGGAAGAGAGAGAAACCACAAGAGAGAGAATGGAAATTTTTTTGCGATGATCACAGTTTTGGCGACCGAGATGGGACACGTCTTCGTCTGGTCGAATTATGCCTTTGCTTTGCTTTAATATCATCTAAGTCTTTATTCTTTCTATGTCAGCTATATTTTCCATGCAAACCTTAGGAGCCTAGACTCTGTCCTAAAGCTGACATCATTGCATATAGGATCTAAGTATGGTTTTGTAGGACCATATTGAGGAGATTATATCCATGTTCACATTAGATTTAAGTTGAAATACAACTCTCCTCAATTCTAGGGATTGAATGCAAGTGTATGCTTCTATTCATTTAAATTCTATCTCTTTAGGACTTACATTAGAGCCTTCTGGTTGTGATCATGTTTTTGAAAAAATCCTTACCTATATTTGTCCCGGTCTTCACGTTGCTGGGCTGTCTCACTGAACCATAGTTCGGGAGAGAGCCTCACAACTGGACCACTTATTTGGGTTCGCGCCCCCTACCACGTACCTAAGGGCCATAGTCCGAGGTATATCGGTAGGTGCTCAAGGATGTTGGGAAGCCTTTACCTTAGAACCGAAGAGATATCTTATATGCCACGTACTTCAAGCTTCGGCTTGAGTATATCGGCATACCTTGATTGGAATCAGATGATATAAATCTTAGAGTTAGGATTAAGGTCCTATCAGCCATTTCAAAATATTGCATATAGAATCAGCTTTAAGGAATGCTGCTTGTACATCCTTGTTCGTATATCTGTGATTGTATGATATTTTGTATCTTCCTTATATTTTCCAAAACCCTGGGTATATATTATTCGAAATTTCCTCTTTTGAAACCCAGGTGTATTTTTACTTTATTCTTCTGATTTCTTCAAATTCTTTGATTCTGCCTGCAATTCTTCAAATTTGTCTTTGATATCCTCTTTCAAATTCTTTTTCCTCTTTTGTGATAAAATAAATTTTTTTGTCGGGATATGTCCCTTTCAAAATTAAATATTTGTTCATCCTTTTTTTTCAGAAAAAACAGTGCGGTTGTCATGAATTTTTGGTGACAACCCGATCCCTCGTAATGGGATATTTTCATCATCAGACTTTGATTTCTTCCTTTATCATAATTTTCCTCCAAAAAAAAATTTCCTAATATCCCATTCTTACCTTCAGAGAGGACATTGACATTTCATCATGGTTCAGACGAGGACTGGAAAAGAAACAGTGCCACAGCAAAGCGACAACCAAGGAGAGGAAATGAACTCCATCAGGTCATCCAAGCAGCAGGGCCAAGAAGCAGAAAGCAATGTTGATTCAGCTACATACAAGTTGTTTCAGAAAGTGATGGCCAAAATGATGTCTGAACAGACTGAGGAAAACCCTGAGAAAATATCTTCTAAAAGAAAAGCCAAGGGAAAAGTCAGCAAGAAGCAAGTTCAGTATGACAGCACTTCAGAGTCAGCAAAGGAGGACTCAGAGGAAGAGCAACCGACATATTTTCACAACCCCTTGTATCGGTCCAAGAAAGTCCATGAGGGGCACGAGTCGACAAGCAAGACCAAGTTTCAGATCCCAGCAGAAGATCCGATGCAAGAGCAAATGAGAGAAATGACTCGTGCAATCAAAGACTTACAAGCCCAGGACAAAGGCAAAAAGGTCTATACCGGTGCAGATTTTTATGACGGCCTAGAAGGAGATGACAACTGGGAAGATCTTCCTCGTAAATTCATAAAGTTTGATGGGACCGGCAACCCCAAGGCTCATCTGGCTACATTTTTCGTCGAGTGCAACCGATTCAAGAAGAACAATAGGGCTTTATTCCTATTCTTTCCACGAAGTCTGGAGGGAGTTGCAGCAAGATGGTATGCCGACCACATCAACCCGATTGAACTGCGATAATTTGACAAAGTCATCAACTTGTTCATCGAAAGGTTTCTCTTCAATACTGAGGCTCCGCCTACCCTCAACCATCTTTTCAACCTAAAGCAAAATGACAATAAGAAGGCAAAAGATTTCATTCATAGATGGAGATCTACTTGCAACAGGATGAAGGATCCGATATCAGAAGGGCATGCACTCTCAATAATTTTGAACAATTTCTCTCAAACTCTGAAGGGTCTCATCTCCACTTCTCTGTCTAAATCTTTCATCAAGTTAATAGAGCGAGTCGAATGGCTCGAAATGGGATTAGAGAATGGAACCTATCATGGCCTCACTTTGGCAGGAGGCAGTCAGGACGTGAAAAAGAAAACCAAATTCACCTTCTCCACCAGTTCCGCTAATAACAACAATGGCAAAAACAAAAGAGGTGGCAGAAAGAACCACACTGGCGGGTCAGGTAGAGACGATTGCTTCAGTCAAGAGAATGGGATCAACAGGAAGAATAACACCCCTCCCTCGAACATCCAGTTAGAATCAAAGACTCAATGGAAGCCGAAGCACGACGGTTGGGGATATGATCGTGAGTTTACCCCCTTAGAGCAAACACTTGAGGAAGTTCTTGAGTATATGACAACAAAAGAGATGGTTAAACTTCCCAAGGTAGCAGATCCTCCTGTGACTATGGGAAGGTTCAAAGATCAATTTTGCAAATTCCATCAGGCGATGGGTCATGACATCGAGCATTGCTTTGTTTTCAAAAACATCGTCCAAGACTGCATTGACAAAAAGCTGCTGGTGGAAGATCAAGAAAAAGAGTAGCTACCCGTCCTGGCCTAGCTTCCCGAACCATGTCAATATTTTTCTGCTTTCTCTTTTTTTCAGTCACCTAATAGGGACAACTCACTCCCAGTCTTTTGTGACCTTTGGTCAACAAACTTGTAAATATTTTAATCATTGTTATCAATATTTCCTATCAATGAAATGTCAATTTTCTTCGTATCTGTTAATATCAAATACTTCTATCCTTCGCCACGATGGGGCATTTATTTTCAAAATCATAAAATTTCTGCAAAAGTCTTCAAAAGATTCAAATATTTTTTTATCTAAATCCCTTTTAAATAAAATAACATATTGATTTTCCTCTTCCAAATTAGGTTTTGAAAACCATTTGTCTTCAAGATCATCACCTCATGTTTGTTTTCTCTTTCAAAATTGGTTTTTTTTTAAAAAAAAAACCACTATTTTTGAAATCAAACCTCATGATGATCTCTCATGATGATTTTTAAAAAGGATCAGATCTCACACTGATCATTCTCCTTACAATGGACTTTTCTTCCCAAAAAATGGTTTTTCACCTATCTTTTAAATAAACATTTTCCCTTCAAGATCCCATATGCAGGCAGGATCAGAAAAACTCCTTTTTCTCAAATCTTATAAATTTTCAGTTAAATTTTATGTTTTTATCAAGTTTATCGATATTTCCTCAATTCCATTAAATTTTATCAAATTTTTACCCTTTCAGGTTAAGGGATAAACCTGACCCTCGTTGTCCGAGGTTTTCCCATTCAGGATAAGGGATAATCCTGAGACCCCTCGTAGGAGCAATAACGCTACCTATGAGGATTCTTTTGTAAATACAAGTTTCGTCAACCTTCATTAATTTTCTAAATTTATATCAATTTCTCTTTATTAAAATTCCTTGAATTCTTGTTCCCATTCAGGATAAGGGATAATCCTGAGACCCCTTGTAGGAGCAATAACGCTACCTATGAGGATTCTTTTGTAAATACAAGTTTTATCAATCCTTATTGATTTTCTAGATTTATATCAATTTCCCTTCACTAAATTTGTTTTTCCCATTCAGGATAAGGGATAATCCTGAGACCTCTCATAGGGGCAATAATGATTACCTATGAGAATTCATTTTTGCAAATACAAGTTTCATCAAATTGATTTTCTAAATTTATATTAATTTTCTTAAATTCTATTCTTTCCCCTTTCAGGTTAAGGGATAAACCTGAACCTCGACATTCGAGGTATTCTTTCGTAGAACAAGGGATAATCCTGAGAAACTCATAGGAGCAACAAGTGCTACTTGTGAAAGTTCTTTTACAAAGTAAATAAATTCCCTCAAAATTTTCTCCATTGTTTATCAATATTTCATCAAAATTTTATTTTCCTTCTATCTGTTTAAATTTTATTCTTTTTCCCGAGGGGTTAATCCTAAAAATTGGACCGCATACAGCCAAATGTGCTGGTCCATCTAAATCCTAGATCATAAATCATAAATCTTGTCATATCTCTTCTAAATTCAAGTCTCAAGTATATCCTCAAAAATCTCCCTCTTCCTTTTCAGGTTAAGGGATAAACCTGAATCATTGTCTATTATATCCTAAATTCTCACCAAATGTCTATCAATTCATCAAATGTCTTTCATTATCAAGCCCTCGGGTTACCATTTTATCAATGTCTATCATCTTCAAGCCTTCGGGTCACAACTTCATCAAAGCATATCATTTTCAAGCCTTCGGGTCACAATTTTATCTATATCTCTCAAAATCTCAAGCCTTTGGGTTACAATCTCATTCACGTCTATTAAATCTCAAACCTTCGGGTTACAATCTCATTTCACATCTATCCTCTTCAAAGCCCTCGGGTTACAAATTCATCAATGCATATCAAAAGTTCAAACCTTCGGGTTACAATCTCGTCAAAAATCCATCATTTTTCAAACCTTCGGGTCACAATTCTATCAATGACAATCATTTTACTATTTCAAGCAACAAATCCTGCTTCCGAGCTAGTCGGTCAATCAAAATCCAGCTTTCGAGCTGGTCGGTCAAACAAATCCTGCTTTCGAGCTGGTCGGTCAAACAAATCCTGCTTTTGAGCTGGTCGGTCAAACAAATCCTGCTTTTGAGCTGGTCGGTCAATCAAATTCTGCTTTCGAGCTGGTCGGGCAATCAAATCCTGCTTTCGAGCTGGTCGGTCAATCAAATCCTGCTTTCGAGCTGGTCGGGCAATCAAATCCTGCTTTCGAGCTGGTCGGTCAATCAAATCCTGCTTTTGAGCTGGTACTTCCAAAAAATCCTGCTTTCAAGCTGGTCGGTCAATCAAATCCTGCTTGTCGAGCTGGTACTTCCAAAAAATCCTGCTTTCGAGCTGGTCGGGCAATAAAATCCTGCTTTCGAGCTGGTACTTCCAAAAAATCCTGCTTTCGAGCTGGTCGGGCAATAAAATCCTGCTTTCGAGCTGGTGCTTCCAAAAAATCCTGCTTTCGAGCTGGTACTTCCCAAAAAAAATCCTGCTTTCGAGCTGGTCTGTCAAAACAAAAATTTAAATATTCCTTCTCAAGTTTCAACTCAAGGTTTCGGCAAAATTTATATTGAGAGATTATTTCACAAAGGATCCTTGAAAACTTTGCCAATTTGCTAAAAGTATTTGTTGATTCCAATATTCTTACTTCACAAAAGAATCATCTCAGGTTACCTCTAGTATTCTTTCCAAAAAAGGTGAAACTTTTTGCGAATAAGGGATAAAATTCAAATCTTTTCCCTGTTGATCAACCAAAAGGATGAAAGAAATCTCCCCGGTATGATTGGCGAAAGAAATATTCGATGATGTTGAAAAGCCAGAACCGAATTGATATTGATCATGACTATGGCGCGTGTTTAAAGACAATTTTCTGGCAATCAGACAGTGGAAATATCCTAAGCTACAAAAAGAATCCACTTAATTCATTTCTAAAGCTGCAATCAAATATCGGCAAAAGGGATCTCTCAATTGTCGTCAAGATGAAGACGAATAGGCGAGCAGGACCCCGAGGCCAAAGAAGATCTGGATCATCTACCGAGATGAAGGAATTTGTGAAGGATCCTTCCAGGGAAAGTTCAGATCACCGTCGAGATGAAGGCGAGTGTGATGAACCTACCAACAAACCCTAAATGATATTTGATTTCTGCTATCCTCTAAAAGACCTTTTTGAGCCAATATCCTCAATATAGTTCCTGAGATAAATGAAGGATCAGAACATCTCCAAGATGAAGGAGTTTGTGACGTACCCTTCCCTGAAAAAGAAAGAAAAGTTAGGACATCTCCAAAATGAAGGATGATGTAAAAAGCCCGAAAAAGTTCAATGACTCAAAAAGAGTGCAAAAGAAAGATCATCATGGGAAAACACCCAGATATCAAACTGCCGAAATTGTCAGAAGTCATCTTTTCTTATGCGAAATTCTTTTATCAATATCCTTTCACTACTTGCTTTTATGAAATTGAGAATATTTCTTCTCTTCTCATACCGAGGAAATGGATAGCTTCCTTGAAGAAAATCATCACCGCTAAAAACTTTGAATTTGACTCTTAAAACCAAGAAGTTAACCTCGTTGGAGGAAATACTCTAGGTAAAAGAGAGAATATCTTTGCACACATGAGAACATTTTCAAGCATTGAAGTCAACTATAAATTTATCTTATTGGCAAAATTTTCTAGATATTCTAAGAATGAAATAAATATTCAATATCCATTTTGGTGCAACCTAGCATTGTTTATATCTTCCAGAAGAGTTACCCCATTCAGTTGAAGTATCTCTCCTGTCCCATCACGGTTTTGAGAAATCCGTATGGTTGTTCCCACTCAGGTTAAGGGTCAAAACCTGCACTTCCTGCGAGAGGTCATTAAATTCAAAAGCTATTTCAGTCTCAGCCATGAGACGCCCAAGATCATCCCTTTTCCAAGCTTTAGGGAACCCCATTTCCTCCTTTCGCAAACCCCTTTCGGATTTGTTCGTTTAAACTCCGAAGGTCCTATCCTGGTCTCTTCACTCGAGGATTCCAGTTGGTCGTCCCCTTCAGGTTAAGGGTTAAGCCTGAACCTCGTACCTCAAGGTATCTTCCTTTTTTAGGTTTTGGTTAAATCTGAATCTCGTACCAACGAGTTTCCCTCGTTTCGACGAGATGTTTTCCTCCAGTCCCATCTTGGTTCTTCCCATCGAGGAATCCATGCTTTGTATATTCATCCAGGATAGGATCTTACTCGAGCTTCATTTCACGAGGCATTTTCCCAAAAATGTCCCATCAAGGTTCTCATATATTCCTTTCCCCATTCAGGTTATCTTGATATATCTCCGTCCCATCCAGGTTAAGGGCTAAGCCTGAGTCATTCCAAAAAGCTGATCTCGCCTCATTCATGAGACTTGATCGAAATCCTTTCATCATTTCGGGATCTTCACCCAAAGTCCCACCACGATTTCCTCATCTCTATCATTCAGTCATATCATTGTCAAGGATTTCGTCCCCCCAAGCAATTCAGGACAAGGTTTTAAGCCTGAAAAGCCATAATTCTTCCACACCCAGTTCAGATTTGCTGACTGGGGCATTTTTCAAAATTTGGAGTGTTTTCTTTGCCACTAAGCTCGGCTTTCAACCGGCTTAGTAGCAAAGAGGGGCATCTGTGAACACCCCAAATTTTTCAAAATCTTTTAAATATTCTCTTCTTGCCCCTAAATTCATTTTTGAGCAAATGAGTCATTTTTAAATCTAAAATTCCAGTTCATTTCTCAAATTTTACTGAAATTAAGTTTATTTTACATGTTTAAATTGATTTCAGATCTGGATCCATTGTCTAGATCCAAATCCGAGTCTCATCATCCAAATTTTAAATTAAAATTACAGAAAATTCCAAAATTAGTTTTTAAATAGCTCGGACAGTCCATCGGGCATCCGTTTGGATCTATTGCGTTATATTTCTTGATTCGAGTTCCAAGACTCGAACATTTTCTCAAAACTCGGGTCCAAACCCATTCTTCTGAAGAAATTTCCCCGAAATGGTCAAAAATTCTCAGAAAAATACTTTTGTAAATATTTCTCAGAAAAATACAAAAAAATAGTGTTTAATCTTTGTTTTCCCGTAAAACTTTAAGATTTTATTTCAAAAAAAATACAAAAAAATGGAAAATGCAAAATAAGAAAAGAAACAAAAAACTAGTTTTTTTTTTTAAAAACCTCTTTTTGAAAACCATCATTTTTGCAAAACAATCTTTTTTTTTAAAACACTTTTTTTTTGAAAATCGAGTTTCATGAAAATACCTTTTTAGCAAAAATATATTAAAAAAAGCCTCTCTTTGTAAAATCTTAAAAATAAAAGTGGCCCATTGTAAAACTTTTTAGGGTTTTCAAATAAGGAAGACAACGCCTCTCTCACGCCCCTCTCTTTCACTCTCGAAACCCTCAGCCGCACTCCTCCATGGCTCCTCTCCTCAAACTCTCTCTCGGCTTCGCCCATCGCACCAACCGCCTCCTTTCTCGACCACTAATCTGCAACAACTTCTCTCTCCTCCACCCATCTACAACCGAAGCCCTTCGAGATTCTTCTTCCTCTTCTTTAAGAACCGGCAGAGGCAAACCTTCAAGGATCATCCGTTTTTCACCACAGCATCTTCCTTCCTTCTTCACTATCGCCTTTTCATCTCCCCATTTCTTCCTTCTTCTCCATCCGCTTTCGACCCCTCTGCCTTCACCTCTTTTCCCCATCTCTGAATCCATTACCTTTTGTGCTTCTTCTGCCATCAGCTGCCATCAATCCCCTCTACGGTGCCTCCATTGCAGGTTAGCATTCATCTCCTTTAAAACATCACCCGACAACAACGAGTGGAGGAATCGCCTCTTTCTGATCCGCATATCTTCTGAAGCCGAGGTGAGTTAAATCTCTTTTTCTTTTCTTTTCTTTCTCACTTATTTTGTTGTCATTTCGAAACTCCGAATAAACTTTCTAAAGCCTCCGTTGTAGTGCCGAGCTGCATGTAGCAGAATCGGCCTACATATGGTGATATCAACGAGATAAGAAATCCCAACATTTGTGTACAGTTTTTTTTTTCGATTTCTTTCAATCTGTACAAATGTAGATCTCGATTTATATTGTTTAGATTTAATGTCCCTTTGTTTTCCTTTTCCTTCACCATTTTTATTGATAATACCTTTGATTCATGGAATTCGCATATGCATCCATCCGACATTTCCCTGTCAAAGATTGTGTAACATCGTTCCTTCATTCCTTTCACTTCCCATTCATCATCATATTATATAAACCCTGGCCATCATGCATTAATATCCATATCGATGAGGTAATCAATATATCATTCTTTTACTTTCATTCATTGTATGAATATTCTGCATCCAGGATCAATACGGCACAAACATTCCGTATAGGTGTTGATTATCGCTCCTTGGTTTTGCCTTTGCTCGGGATCGGTTGGATGGCCTGTTATGATTTGACTTCCTGTTTACCTTAGATTTTCTCCTTATTTACTCTAATGTGTACCTTCGATTGATCTTTTAGTTATATCCTTTTCTTGGTTGTTCTCTGATTCTCTGTATTGCGTTCATGCTTGTTTACTTGCTATTAGATATTGATCTATTGTAATATGGATTTCCGATAGCCTTACTTCCCCTGTGTCGCCATTTGCTTTATCCTGCACTATTATGATTTTATTAGCAATAAGTATATGGGAAGATTTATCAGCCTTTTAAGAGACTGGATAAGATGTGATTTGCATCTGTGCGCGAGTTCCTGGTTCATCATCTTATTAAACAATAAATGGTCAATAGATTGCGTGTACAGGAGCATATATCTGTATATACCAGTATGTTCCCGCATGTGTATGTCACACCAGATTCCCTTGAAGATCTCATGGTTTCGGCTGTCATATGGAGCTCTACATAAATGTTCAGGCATTGCAAGCAAAGTAGGTATTGATGTAGTGGACGACCTTCTCTCTAACAATAACCTGGGCATAATTGGGAGGACTTTTTCTTCCAGATACGTCCTTAATTTATACTTTCCCAAATAACTGAAATGCTTTTTACTGAATTATTGGTTTCCCCTGTTGTGTGGCAGCCACGATTCTCGATTTATAGATCCCGAGGAAAGCAGGGTTGATGCCAAGAATATGATTTCTGGTGGCAAATTGAAGTAATAAGAAACTGTCATGTGCTAGCAATTGTTTGATTTCTGAAGCCACTTACACATTTTCTACATCACTCCTCACTTATTGTTAATCAGGTACTGCCTCTGCACCTCATTGTTACCAGCTGCAATGTTCAACAACACTTAGATTCAGCAACATCTACACATTTCTGTATTCATATATATTGCATTATACAATACTCTGTGTTGCATTCATCATTTCACATAACCCTTGTATATAGTTGCATGTAGAAGGTCAAAGATATTGAGTTTCCACTAAATACCTCATATGTAGAACATCGCCCTAATGCCTATTCAATCACTTCTAAACACACTAAAAATATACACAATTCCTGTATATTAGTGCCATGTACCCCCCCCCTTCACTCTGTCATATTCAGCACTTTCGTGTGGGTTTGAACCTTTCTTGTGAGCCCATTGAAACTTGAGTTTGAAGTTTCGTCAACTGAGATATAAAAGGAAACATGCAGGGTGAATGCCATAAAGAAAACCAGGCTATGGATGTTCCCTTAGTGATTCCCGATTCACAGAGACACCAATCTCTTTGTCATCTAGCTCTATCATAAAATCTAGGTTACGATCTTTCATTTTATTCAATGTGTCTCTTAATTTCATTAATAAATCTTGTTTCCCTCTGCAAACTCACCCAACATCATCATCAACATTTTATTTGTTTTATAAATATTGTCTGCTTCTTATCAGCATTATGTATCATATTACCTCCCCTGTTTACAATTGTGTATCTGTGTGATTCAGTCCTCTAGGCTTGAGTGATTGTATTATGATCTTACCATCATTTATGTTTGTTACTTATTCCCTGCGTCAGATAGTCGAAGCTATCAATTTCTCAATCGAGGATCGCAAATTAGGTCATAGTAATATGTCTTTCATGCATGATAATGGTAACATCTACCCTATTTAGTTTCTTAACTATTTTGGGATGTTCTTGGGATATAACGTGTTTTCTTCATTGACACTTCAGTTTTATGCTAGATCTGATTATCGCGTCAATCTTTATTTTGAAGAGAATGCCAATAAGCATTGGCCTCGAGAAATATTTGTTGACATCACACTTCCCAAGGAGATGTCATATTCCTTTTCTATCCAGGGAAACCATGGACTTCTGAATGTTAACCGACTAGAGCTTGCTGTCAGGCAGTAGGAGAATTTTGTCGAGCTGGATACAATTTATAAAGAAGAACAGTGAACCTGCTCATGTTCTTAATGCTGTAAGTAAATTTCCTTTGGATGCTGGTAAGTTCAATACCAAAAATGATAAATTGAAAAATATGTTAACAGTGAGATCCTTAAGCTCTGAATTTGTAGAGGTCCAATCTGCAACTGACACAGAAAATCTTCAAGTACCTACTCATGTCCCTTTAGATTGCAGCATGATGGTACAACCTATATCACAAGCCTTTTTCCTTTTTCGGTATATTTTCTGAATGAAAATTGTTGAAATCTAAGGCTCTGAGTTCACTCGGGTGCAGTGAATTTGTTGGTTGATGGTCTACGTCACCTTGCATTACTTTCCCCAATGCTAATATATTAGAACTGCTCATCATGTTATTAGTCTAAATGTCGGTACTTTGTATATTATCTGCAAATCAAACTTGATTAAATTTTCCTCAACCTCCTGGAGAGCTCACTATAGTTGATTTTTCCGCTGTCTCTTAGTGATCATATCCACTAACCTTGTCGATAGAGGATCAATAAGTCAGGTACGTCGAAGAAAGGGATGCTGCAAGCCTGAAGATAACATGGCTCATGATGCATAGTCCAGATTGAATATCGGCCTCGATTTCTGCTATATCTGGATAATGATAAAAGCCAATTCACCGTGCTTGTGAATTATTGATTAGAGCAGGCGATTCCAAAGAATCAGTTTTCAAAGTTATTTATAATTTATATATGTTCTGATTGTTGTGTTGATATCTGCATAACAAGGTAAGGTATGGCGTCAGGATGTTAAAGGCATTATCATAACATCATAACATGGCAGCTTGCATTTCACCTGGCAATACATATCAAGTCATTTCCTATTGATCTCTGCTATTTCACTTGAGGTATGTTGTCCATTCGTTACAATCAATTTGCAGAAGTTCTTTTACTGCTGATTACCTTTTCTAATGGCTAAATCTTAAAATATGGGTTCCCACAAGGTAAAGTTGGACTACAATAAAATTACCTTATAGAAATCCCAACTGATCTGAATTGATTGCAGCAGTCGATTCTCTTGAGATGTGCTTGTAGCTCACACCACTCACTACACATGCACCCTGTGTCACCATTGCATTCCACGGCTACAGTATGGCATCAACCCCACCTTCATTCCAGCCACATATTGTATGTTTTTGCATCTGTTACACAGCAACATGCATCCATGCTGTCACCCACAGTAATATTTTAGGCCTTACTATGATTACACTTTTGATATCCACAGTAGTGTGTGCACACTACTGTAATTCCATTTGGTCACCTATTGTAATATAGAATGCTGCTGCAACTGGCTGCATCTCAGCACCCTGTGGCTACAACCCCATCCCAACATTCATCTTCCATGTCACTGCACAAGCACCTGGATGTGCTGATTAGAGTCAATTTGTTAGTACTGTTAAGATAAACTCGCTGATGTTATCGAGGTCCATTCATAAATGTTACTAATTGCAGAATTCCAGTCGTAAAGATAGATTTGTTGCAATTCGACTCATTACTAAGATTTATTGATTTACCTTATTATAATAAGTTGATTGCAATTTACTGTTTCAACTGTTGAGATCCATTTCGTCATAAAATCAGCTTTGAATATGTTTTGGAAAAGTTGTTTTGTAGTCTATTCAAAATATCAATAAACTGGAACAGTTCAATTCAGCAACACAGTATGAGTGTATACCCAATTCTCATTCTTCTTATTTCAAGGTATTGTATATGTTATATATGTATATATATATATATATATATACACGTACCTATGTATATAAATGCGTATACACATAGGCATGTATACATATATCATTTTTTTTCCTTTTCATCATAAATATCTCGATATATGAGCATTTCACCATCAGCATCTTTGAAATCCATATATGAGCAAATTCTTTTCTATATTCATACTAACTAAATGTTTTTGCAGGGAATATGTGGAAAATGCCATTTCTTGGGAACTTATATTTTCAATTTTACATATTGTAATAAATTAGGTCTTAATGAGAATTTACATTTCCAGCTTCTAGATAGAATGAATGAGCATTGTAAATATCATAGATTGCTTGTTTTCCAAAATCTCACAATGGTGAAACACGAATGGCACGTGCACCATTTTGCAAAAGGTAATTAATCCTAAGTTGATGATTTACATCAATGGCCATAGTCAGGATGTAAACAAAACTTAGGATTTTTATCTTTTATAAAATAACACTGATCTACACTGGATCCTCTTCAAAAATCATTATATATTTCAAATATTTCCTTCTTTTATTAGAGTTTAACTTAAAATTGATTTAAAATATATACCAATGGCCATAGTCAGGGTATATTGAGAGTTAATTTCATTTTAAACTCTATAAAAGCACAAAAATATGTTTTATGCTTCACCTGAATTTAAATACAGATTATTATATAATACATTCAATGACCATAGTCAAGGATGTATTATATTTTCCATCTTATTTCAATTCATGTAAAGAATGAAATATGATTTTCAAAATCCAATTTTAAAATTCTTTAAAATCATTCATCATTTAGGATAGAACTGCATCATATTTTCAAAATTCCTTTTTCAAAAACTCCAAGTGATGTAAATATCTTCCTCAATCTATCTTCAATTCTTATAAAATCCAATTCATCCTTTCATTTTCAAAATTCAATTTAACTTTGAGATTTCAAAGTCATTTTTTATATTCAAATTCAAATCAGATTTTAAAGTTCAATTTGACTTTGAAATTCCAATTCATTTTATATTCAAAACTCCAATCAAACTCAAAGTTCAATTTAACTTTGAGATTCTTGATTCATCTTCTAAATTCCAAATTCAAACTTCAAAATTCAAGGTCTAATTTGACTTTGAAATTCATTTGTATATTCAAGATTCAAATTCTAAATTTCATTTTTTTAAAAGTTCAATTCAAACTTGGAAGTTCATCTTCTGAATTTAACAACTCCAAATCCATCTTAGGATCCAGGATTCAACATTCATATTGGATCTCAGACTTCAGATCCAATTTCCTTGTAGGATCCAGAGTCCAACTCTACATTGGATCTCAGACTTCAGATCCAAATCTATCTTAGGATCCAGAACCCAATTTTACATCGGATCTCAGATCTTAAATCCATTCTAAGATCCAATTCCACTTCAAAATCTGGATTTAAAATCCAAGTCCATTTTCAGATCTCATTTGAACTCCCTAAATCCATTTCTATTTTTAAATACATTTGATTCTCTCAGATCCATTATAAGATTCAAATTCAATATCACTTCAAAACTTCATCTTCTTCTCCTAAATCCATGATTAAATTCAAAGTCCATTTTTGACTTTGAAACTTTATTTCAAAGCTTTAAATCATTCTTTCTCGAAGTCAAGATTTATTTTTCCAAACTCTGATTTACTTCAACTTGGAACTTCTCTGATCTATCTCAAGTTCTAAGTTAGATTCAATCATTTCTTCACTCCTTTACCAAGTTCATCTCAGAATACTTGGAAATTTCTGAAAATATTCTTTTCAAAAGAGCATACATCCTTGCATTGCACAAGTATGATTCTTTGTGCATTTAGAGTTAGAATAAATTCTTAGATTATATTTAGGCAAAGCAAAAGGCATAGATTCGATCCTTGGTTCGATTACCCCTGATAAAGGCGCCAGGAATGGTCGAACCTCGTACCGACGAGCAAATCCCGTCTCTCCATTTTTTTCCTGCAATATATTTCAAAACGGAGGCGAGTTATTTGCTAAATATTTTCAAAATTAAGGTCAAGTGAGACCGCGCAAAATAGTTCCTCTTCTCTCTTTCTTTTTTCTTTTCTCTACTCTCTTTCTTTTCTTTCTTTTATTTTACTCCCTTCAAAAAGAAGGAAAATATTGGCTAGAAAAGGAAAAGAGAAGGAAGAGAGAGAAACCATAAGAGAGAGAAAGGAATTTTTTTTGCGATGATCACACCAAGCTCTGACTGATTTTGATCGGAAGAAAATAGGCACTCTTTGTCAAACGATCTACTATCACCTAAATGGCATCGCATTGTCATCGGGTCTTCGACAACCTTATGATAAAATCTATCGAGATGTCATCCCATTTCCACTCTAGGATCTCAAGTGGCTACAGAAGTCCACCAGGTCTCTAGTGCTCGATCTTCACCTGCTGACAGGTGAGACACTGGGACACAAACTCCACGATGTTCCGCTTCATCCCATTTCACGACTAAGTCCTCTGAAGATCTTTAAACATCTTGGGGGAACCAGGGTGAACGAAATATCTAGACATGTGAGCTTCACTCATCAGCTCCTCCTGCAATGCCTTTGGAACCCACCATCTGTCTCCGAACATGATGGTTTCATCCTCCCCTCAGCGAAACTGTGTCTCTGGCTTTTGGGCACTCTCGCATAACTTCTCAAAATCCGGATCGGCTGATTGAAACTCCTCAATCTGATCTATGATCTCTGGTCATGCCTGCATCCCTGCATAAAGGATGCATTTGGAGTCATCCACAAAAGGCTGCCATCTGACGAACTCATCGACCAGATCTCAACTGCGTCCAATTAGGCTAGCTGTTGTGACCGACGCCTTTCTACTAAGCGCATCTGCCACCACATTCGCCTCACCAAGATGGTAAGCGATGGAGAAATCGTAGTCCTTCAAGAACTTTAACTACCTACACTGCCTCAAATTTAAATCATGCTGCGTGAATATGTACTTGAGACTCTTGTGATCAGACATAACCTCAAACTGTTCCTCATAAAGGTAGTGGCACCAAATCTTCAATGCAAAGACCACTACTGCCAACTCCAAGTCATGCATGGGGTAATTCTTTTCATGCACCTTTGTTGAGAAACTCTGTTTTGATGTCACATAATATGATACACTGTCGTATTTGATTTTATATGATATGATAATATGTCCTCTTGAAAAATGTTATATTATGACTGAATATGTTTTGCCATAAATCTAACGAGTATTTGATGCAAGGATATCTCACCCAAAAAGGATGGAGACTTCCTATTCAAGTACAACTAGTGCAAACATACTCCTTGAAGAAAAAGCTTGATGAGCCATGCATTCCTAAAGATCAACTGAAGAGATCGGCTACCTCAAGATGAAGATTTTTTTTCTTTAGAGTCATATGTAACAGAACCTTCAGGAACATGCATATTGCATATTACATACTCATTCATAAAAACTATATCATAAAAGTATACGATAGTTTCAAAAAGCTCCTTTTTGAAAACTAATAATTGTACCTTCTTACAACCCTTTATGAAAAAAGGTATTTTGACATGATTTTAAAATGTAATAATTGTACCTTACATCATATACAAGACAACATGAAAAGAAATGTAGGAAAAAGACAAAACATGAAATCGGCTACATAAAGAAAAACAAATATAATATGTTTTTGAAAAGACTCTAGTTACCTTCTTTAAAGAAATGATTTCAAATATGGGTAAAAAGACAAAACAGAAAATCGGCTACATAAAGAAAAACAAATATAATATGTTTTTAAAAAGACTCTAGTTACCTTCTTTAAAGAAATGATTTCAAATATGGGTAAAAGACAAAACATGAAAATCGGCTAAAGGTTTTGAGAAGACTCTAGTTACCTTTTTACAAATCCATAGAATGTCGACTTACTTGAAGTCATCATTCTCTTTGTATAGCAATTAAATACCTCCAGTAAGAAATCCTTGTTAAAATATCCTTCTCAAGAATGTCGACTTTCTTGTAGTCCACATTCTCTCTGAAGACTTTGAAAACCACAACATAAAGAAAACACTTGACATGACTATGTACAAATAAATATCTCAAAGCACTCATTGTACTTACACTCATTTAAAGTAAAGAAGTACTTATGTACCTCAAATCATTAAATAAGATAAAGACAAAACCACAATCCAACGTTCAATGTACTATTGTAAGAAATAGACTTTTTACATAAAATATGTATTACCTAAAAAATTTACAACGACTAGTGTACCCTATATTTTACTTTTATGAAAAAAGACTTTTTCGAATTTCTCTAAAGATGTTTTTGAAATGACATATCATTTCACATCTCAAGAAGGCTACGATTTCAAAATATAACGACTACTTTTTTAAAGCTATATAAACACACTCAAATAAACTATTCAAAGGGAATGGAATGGACATGTGAGCTTACAACGAGAAAAATTCCTATTCGATATTTGAAAAGAGAGCCTTGAAAAAGAAAGAGAAAAAGAAAAGAAAGAAAAGAGAAAAAGTCAAGTCCAGCTCTTTGACAAAGAGTATCCTCTGAGTGACAAACAGAACATTCTGAGAATTCTTCATTCGTGCATTCATATCATTCTGAAGGTTCTATAGGAAGTATTGTAACTCTGTTATTCACTGTTTTCCTTCTTTGTTGAAAGAAGTAGACCTCTGTGAAAGAGGGTGTTGTCCTTCTCTGTTGAGAGAAGAAGACCTCTGTGGAAGAGGGTGTGCCCCTTCTCTGTTGAGAGAAGAAGACCTCTGAGGAAGAGGGTGTTGTACTATTTATCCGGTGACTCAGATGTTATAGTGGAAAACTCAAGTGGTTTGCTTGGGGACTGGATGTAGGTCTGGGTATTGACCAAACCAGTATAAACTCTGTGTTTTATGTGTTGTGCCTTATTGCCTGATTATTTTATTTTATCGATCTTTATCGTATTTCACTATTCACCCCCCTCTAGTGGAATTTCATTTGGTATCAGAGCAGGTTTGCTGGTTACGACATAACAAGTCTTCCAGCACAAATGGCATCTACCTCTTATGCTCGTGATATTAAAGGTCAACACGCATCTCGTCCTCCTTTCTTCAATGGCTCCAACTATGGATACTGGAAGTGCAGAATGACTATATTTTTCAAATCCATAGATTTTGTTGTATGGAAAATTGTTGAGCATCCATACACATCTCCATCCGCAGACTATAACTTATGGTCTGATGAAGAAAAGAAAATGGCAAACCTAAATGCAAAGGCTATGAATGCCTTATATTGTGCCATTGATCAGAACAAATTCAATAGAATATCTATATGTGAATCTGCATATGATATTTGGCATTCTTTGGAGGTTATTCATGAAGTAACCAACAAAGTAAAAGAAGCCAAAATCTCATCTCTTGTCAGAAAATATGAGTTGTTCAAAATGAACAAAGATGAACCCATCACAGAGATGTTTACCAGATTCACCAACATCACGAACGATCTGAAATCTCTGGGTGTAACATATTCCCAGACCGAAAAGGTGAAGAAAATCTTGAGATCTCTCACAACTGATTGGGAGAAAAAGACTACAGCTATTGAAGAAGCTCAAGATTTATCTAAGCTTACTCTGGACGACTTAATAGGCAATCTTATGGCCTATGAAGTCCACATGAAAGAAAGAAGGGAAGAAGAACAACCAATAAAGAAAACTCTAGCTTTCCCAGCTCTATCTGAGAATGAAGACTCAGATAAAGAATATGAAATTGCGCTACTAACCAGAAAATTTCAGTGCTTCATGAGAAGGAACCGGCTTCCAAACAAGCACAAGGAAAGAAAAGATCCTAAGGAAGATCCCATGTGCTATCAGTGTAATAAGCCAGGTCACTTGAGGCGTGACTGTCCCCTTCTCAAAAGAAAGTCCAAGACCGAGGAACCAAAGAAGAGGTTCTTCAAGAAAAAGGCTCTGCATGCTCAATGGGATGACTCAGAACCATCCACCAGTGAAGAGTCAAGTGATGATGAAGCTGAAACTGCAAACATGTGCTTCATGGCAAACGAAAGCTCTGTAAGTGAAATTTCTGATTTTTCCTTTGAAGAACTTCTAGATGCTTTTCAAGAACTATTTGAAGAATCTAGAAAATTAAGCTTCAAAAATAAAACTTTAAAATCTGAAAATTTAGAGCTTTCCTAGAAAAATGAAAAACTCAGTAGTGAAAACTCTGAGTTGAAAAAGAAAAATCTTCTTATTACTTCTGAAATCTTATCTACTAGCTTCAAGACTAAAAATCTGCAAGTAGAAATTTTAGAATTAAAAAGTAAAACTGAAAACCTTATGAAAACGGTTTTCAAGTTTACTAAAGGAAAAGAGAACTTGGATAAACTCCTATCTTCTCAAAAAGTCTCTTTCTACAAGAATGGTATTGGCTACTCTCATTTCAACAAGCCTTCTTGTATAAATCAAAAGATCACTTTTATGAAAAGGTCGTCTGAACCAAATAAGGAGTATTATAAAGTTAATTTTTTTAACTCCTCTAAGGTTGTAGACAAACCCAAATCCAAATGGATATGGGTTCCAAGGTCTAACAAAAAGGGACCCGATTGGGTACCAAAAAGAAATTTTACTTGATGATTTGCAGGCTCCAAATAAGAAGAACAGATGGATTCTAGATAGTGGATGTTCAAAACACATGACTGGACATTCAGACCTCTTTGCTGTTCTTCATAAAAAGGAAGGAGGAACCGTCACCTTTGGAGATAACAACAAAGGTTTGATAATAGGTATTGGTAATATTAGAAATATAGATAAACCTCTTATCAAAGACGTTCTCCTGGTTAAAGGCTTAAAACATAACCTTCTAAGTATTAGTCAAATGTGTGATACAGGTTATAATGTTAGCTTTAATCATAATGCCTGTCTTATAGCAGACACCAACAAAAATATTATCTTAAAAGGTATAAGAAAAAATAATATATATGAACTATACCTAGAAAACATCACAGAACATTGCCTCATAGCTAATAATGACTCTCAACATCTATGGCACATGAGAATGGGTCATGTCAATTCTAAATACATGTCTAAATTAGCTAAAGATAAGTTAGTACGTGGGTTACCCAAAATATCTTTTAAAAAGGATTATTTTTGTGATGCATGTCAATTAGGAAAACTGTCTAAATCATCTTTCAAATCAAAAAATATCATTTCAAGCAAAAGACCTTTAGAGCTTCTCCACCTGGATCTTTTTTGTCCTTCTAGGGTAGCTAGTCATAATCACAATAAATACGTTTTTGTCATTGTAGATGACTACTCAAGATTTACTTGGGTGATATTTTTGAAAAACAAAAGTGATACGTTTTGTCAATTTGAAATTTTATGTAAAAAATTACAAAATGAAAAATCTTGTTCTATTGTTAAAATCCGTAGTGACCATGGAGGAGAATTTGAAAATGAACTTTTTGAAAAATTTTGTAACTTGCATGATATTTCTCATAACTTTGCCTTTCCTAGAGCTGCACCTCAAAATGGTGTAGTAGAAAGAAAGAATAGAACCCTTCAGGAATCTGCTAGAACTATGCTCCAACACAATAATCTTGCTAAATCTTTTTGGGCAGAAGCTGTTAATACTGCATGCTACATAACAAATAGAGTTCTCATTAGACCCTTATTAAATAAAACTCCCTATGAACTATTCTATGACAGAACTCCAAGAATAGACTATTTCAAAGTCTTTGGTTGTAAATGCTTTATCCTAAACACAAAAGACAGCCTAGATAAATTTGATGCAAAATCTATTGAAGGCATATTTTTAGGATATTCAAGTCATAGTAAAGCATACAGAGTTTTCAATAAGTGTTCTAAGTCTATTGAAGAATCTATGCATGTTAGTTTCTGTGAATCTATTGATCAATCTGTTCATAAGCAAACTAACGATGATGATGTTGAAAGTACAGATTTATTTTTAGATAACACAGCTAAGTCTAATGAAGATGATCATCAAAGAACTTTTGTCGATATCAAAGATCATTCTCAAAAGCAGATTTTGGGAGAACTGACAAAGGGGGTTCAGACTAGAGCTCAGCTAGAACGGATTGCAAATATGACATTCATTTCTCAACTTGAACCAAAGAAGATTGATGAAGCCATCATTGATGAGTTCTGGATGCTAGCCATGACTGAAGAACTGAATCAATTCCAAAGGAATGAAGTTTGGGATCTTGTACCAAGACCAAAGGATCATCCAATCATTGGGACAAGATGGATCTTCATAAACAAGCTAGATGAAACAGGTAATGTTATAAGAAATAAGGCAAGACTAGTAGCTCAAGGATACAACCAGGAGGAAGGTATTGATTTCGATGAAACATTTGCTCCTGTTGCTAGACTTGAATCTATTAGAATGTTTTTAGCATATGCAAGCTATATGGATTTCAAATTATATCAAATGGATGTTAAAAGTGCTTTTCTAAATGGTTTTATAAATGAAGAAGTTTATGTAAAACAACCTCCAGGATTTGAAAATGAACAATATCCAGATCATGTTTTCAAACTCAAACGTGCTCTGTATGGTCTAAAACAAGCACCTCGTGCTTGGTATGATAGACTTAAATTTTTTTTGTTAAAAACTGGTTTTTCTGTAGGCAAAGCAGACTCTACATTATTTGTAAAAATAGTGAATAATCATACCCTAATTGTTCAAATATATGTAGAGGATATCATCTTTGGATCTTCTAACAGCACTCTTTGTGAAGAATTTTCTAAGTCCATGCAGAAAGAATTTGAAATGAGTATGATGGGAGAACTCACCTACTTTCTTGGACTGCATATTAAGCAAACCAAGGATGGAGTTTTCATCAATCAATCTAAGTATGCTCGTGAACTTCTGAAGAGGTTCAACATGAACTCAACTGCTTCAAAAACAACTCCAATGAACACTACTACTGATTTGGACAAAGATGAAGATGGTAAGTCTGTTGATACAAAGGTATACCGATGTATGATAGGATCATTTCTCTATTTAACTGCTAGCCGTCTAGATATCATGTTCAGTGTTTGCTTGTGTGCTAGATTTCAGTCAAATCCAAAAGAATCACATCTTAAGGCTGTAAAAAGAATAATGAGATATTTAAAAGACACAGTTGATTTTGGATTATTCTATTCAAAATCATCTACATTTGATTTAATCTCATACAGCGATGCTGACTTTGCTGGAAGTAAATCTGACAGAAAAAGCTCAAGTGGAACATGTCATATGCTAGGGCACTCACTTGTATCATGGTTAAGTAAGAAACAAAACTGTGTATCCTTATCAACTACTGAAGCCGAATACATTGTTGCTAGCCTAGCCTGTATACAAGTTATCTGGATGAAACAAACCTTAAAAGATTTTGGTTTAAATTTTGAAAATACAACTATTTTCTGTGATAATACTAGTGCGATAAACTTATCTAAGAATCCTATTTTACACTCACGAACTAAGCACATTCAAATAAGAAAACACTTCTTAAGAGAACAAGTCTTAAACAATATAATTAAACTGGAATTCATACCCACTAATCAACAGTTAGCAGACATTTTTACTAAATCATTGAAACATGAAGACTTTACACAAATTAGAAGAGAACTAGGAATATGCAAACTAAGTGATTTATAAATTAATCACACTTATTATAATACTTCTTAAAATCTTATTTTAAAAGTTTTTTTTTATCGATTTTTGTTAGTCAAACTAGATTTCCATATTCACGTATACTTTAAAAATCTTATAAGACACATTCTTTACGTCTTTCAACTTGTCAAGTACACATCCATTATGACTTCTTGTCCTATCTCCTTTCACTCATATCCATAAAAACTAATTATATTAAGAGCAATCATAACATTGTTCACATCACTCATCTCATAACCCCTTTATTATTTTTGTCCTTTTGTGAAAACTTCCCTTACGAATAATTGATTCACCTTCAACATGAAAACATATTAGTTTATGAGAACTCTTGCTTTTCAAATTAATAGTTAAAATCGAATGTTTATTTTGGTTCTTTTACCTTTCTCTAGAAGATCTAGTTGCTATGTTCTCACATAAATTTTTACTATATCATTTAATATATCATAGATTTTGTACACTCTATTATATCTCACGTAAAATTTTACTATATCATCTGTTATATCATGGCCTAAAGAACTATCTATTATCATCTCTTCATGCTTTACTTCTTTTACAAAAAGTATTTGTACTCCACCCATGTAAACACCCCAAATTTTCACTCACCTTCTTGACATCGCCCTCAATCATCATATTTTAGTTCTTCATATGTAATGAAGGGCAAAATGGTCATTTTCCAAGATTAGACCTTGCAGAAAGTCTAAAATTTCATTCTTGAGCCTCAAAATTTCTATATTTAGGTTCAGAGACATGTTCAAACTGCAAATTTTCAAAATCCCATTCCTGACAAGAAGCTAGAATTTCCAATCCTAAATTCAGAATGACATTTCATAGAACATGTCTTTGCATAGCATTGCATGAACGCTTTGCATCATTTCACTGCACAACATGTCATTTTGAGATCCAGAACTCCGGATTTTTAAAATTGTCAATCCAGATTTCGAGGTTTAAACTTTTCAAAATTGATTTTCAAAACCCTGGGTCTTCAAAATTACCAATTCTTCCCATTTCACCCCCAGGATTCCGAATTATAAAAAAAAAAGTTTTCTCAGGAAAACAATCTTGATAGTTTTGACATTGGATTTTAAAATTTCGTCAGTTGGAAAGAGGCGGGCACAACTTTAAATTCAGAAAATTTTACTTAAAACTTTTGCAAAAAGACCTTCTGAATTTCTTTATAAAATCTTTGCATTAGTTTGCAATCGAGCCAAAATTTTATTTCATATTTTTCAAATAGCCTATTATTATAAAAAGAATTTATTTTGCCTTTTATTTCAAATAAATGACCTAACGTGGGACCCACCTTGAAGCGGCATCACACTCAAAGCCCCAGGTCTTTTTCTCGTTTTCAAGCAGGGCCCACGCCTAAATGGCACCACATTGGAATTTTCTGAAAAGAAAAACAAATAAATTTTTTTTTTTGAGATTCCAGTTCATTTATTTATATCAAAAAGAAAAAAAAAGTCTTCAAAGTTGGCCGAGATGACACCACCTTAAAAAAAAAACGGTTTAATAGGCCATATTTTCGTTTTTTTTTTTTTCAAATGGCGCCATTGCAAACCCTAAGATTTCACTTTACCTAAGTTTTAGGTAAAGTGAAATCTAAGTTTCTTAAAATAAAGAAGTCGCCCCACTGGAGACGGCGAATTTCCAAAAAAAAAAACAAAATTTCAAATTGCCGTTTTGAGTTTTCAAACGATTTCAAAATCTGGGGTAACGAACCAAAATCTGCGTTTTTTTTTTTTTGGAAAATCTAATGAAACTTTTAAAAGGAGACCCTATGGATGGCAGAGAGGGGGAGGCAATCTGGGTTTTTTTTGGAATCCGACCTCTCCATTTCCTCTGCTCATCCCGATTCCTCTTGGCCAGCAGGGAAGACCGATTGATTTTCACCCCTTTGGGTTTATCGCAGGACATCCAGCAGAAGAAAGGGGGGCCTGGCCGATTGAGACCCAGCAGGCTTGCTGCTCTTTCCTGCTCTCCATCCTTCACCTTGCCTTCAGCTCAGCAGAGGATTCACAAGTGCAGGGGGTCCACATCGCAGATCTCCATCCAACGTGGAGGGGCATTTCCAGTCCTTCGACTCTTGGCTGAGGGGTATCGTTTCCTAGAGTGCAGAGGATCTAGCAGGCCAGTGGTCCATCTCCTTCAACTCAGTAGCAGGAGATCCAGCCAACACTTCTCATCTTCTTTCAGCCCAGCCACAGGGGATCCACAAGAAGACGCCCTACGATTGATTCACAAGAGTCGTCCCTACAAAGGAACTCCCTCCATTTCAATAGACGATGGGAGCATCATCCCATCTGTAAGATTAGCTGCAACCATAATATTCCAGGAGGCATCATCTCCTTTGATTCACGGTGAAGCCATTGCCCTTTTGATCAGTGATATTTCCCCTTTCCTTATTCAGTTTTTCTTTGGTTTTCACCTTTTCTCATTCCTTATTTCCCTGATTCACCCCAAAATGCAGCACTATGTATCTTTGAGCTACCCATAATAGCATCGATATTACAGGCTCTGCAATAATATCAATGGTCTATTGCAGCTGAGGCCAATATACATCATGCGATTTACTCTTTTGCTCTAACATAGTATAAAAAAAAATTTCTTGGCACCTGGCTCAGATATATCTTATTCATTGCAGAAATCCAATCTCTTTAGGTGATGGCATTCATGATAATGATGTGATATCTTTGTTTTCAAAATGTTTGAACTTCATTTCTTCCTGTTTGATTCTGTATTTTATTAATTTTCTGCACATCACGTTAGTATATTTCTCACCATGTTCAGAATTTTAACACAGCACGCCTTTTGTTCCTGCACCTCATTTCCCCTTAAACCTTCTGTAATAAACCATGTTTTTAAGACTACTTGTATTTTCATTGGCTGTAGGTCACGGCAGTGACTGTTTTCTTATTTTTTTTTTTTTTTTAGAGAATAGTTTATAAGAAAGAAATAATTCTGTGTATTTTTTTTCAGCTGAATGTTGGTAAAAGCTACTTGAAAGGTGTGCTTTATCAGTTGGATTGATGTCCCTCTAGTTTCATTTTGGCTGATGTTGGTTGTATTGCTCCTCAAATAATATTTTGGCAGACTTTTAGTTGCTCAAAAGTATCTCAGGTGTGTTTCAAGATAGCGGATGATAACTGTAGTTTCCCATTGGTTTGTATATATTGACAGTTTTTATTTAAGCTGGAAATCGTCTTAGAATCTGCATATTGGTAGGATGAAACTTCATCTTATTTTCCTGGTAAACCAGTTGTTTATAGTGATTTAGATGTCTTGATTGGTTTACACCTATGTTATTGGGAAGCATATGTAAACTCCATTGCTCATTTCAGCTATTACATAAGTTGTCCCTGTAGGCCAAACATTCATAGCATCCCTATCCTACCTGTTCATATTACCATATGGCACTAAGATGCTCATCTACAGCTACCCTTTACTTGTATACTTTAGTCATAGTTCACCTATTGACACAGCTATCACTTACAATAGCATCTTGTATCCATACCCATTCCCTTTTTCTGCAGATGTGCAGTCTTGATAATCGGCCATATTCATGAACGGATATATCAATATCCATTCATGATCTATGGATCATATTTGGTATGCCTTTTTATTGATATATAGGGAAGCTCCATACCCAATTTTACTGAAAAATATGTTATAATTTAAGAATTACAGCCTTGTGAAATCCCCTACAGAAACTGTATATACCTGTATTTTCTGATTTTACCCATTATATGGAATTTCCCTTAAATGTGTATATTTTCTTATTATAGGTATATATATATATATCAATATATATGTATATCTATCTATATGTATACGTATATATGTATGTATATATATATATATATGTATATATATACATATATATATACTCATATATATACATATATATATATACTCATATATATACATATATATATATACTCATATATATACATACATATCCTTTCATGTGTATTGGTTATTATATGTATTTTTCTTTTATCTTACTTTTGTAAATATATCTTCATTATCATATATCATTTATCATAAATTCAAGTATTTTTATATCTACATGTATATCTTTGTTGTATATAGTATATATATACCCATTTCTTTGGTTATTTTGTACTAACTCTCATTTTGCAGGAAAATCTAGAAGATGCTGATTCCTTGGCTCCATTTCATTTTTTTTTACTTTATGTTAGCAATGTAATAATCCAATGTAAACCTTGGAATAAGATTTACTTTTACTGCTTAGATTAGGCCGCATGTCATATAGTTTGATTTCAGTAATATCCTGATTATATGATGCATATATCTCAATTTTCCAAATTCACCGTGGATGAACACAAATGGCACGTGCACCAACTCTTAGAGAGTTGATAAACTCGGTGGAATCCATATTTATGGCCCTAGTCGGAATATGGACGAGACCCAGATCCATCATCTCTCTACCAGTCACATTGAGCCTACACTCTTAGGCTATCTTGAAAATGCACCTCATATTTCCAATGTTTTCAAAATATTGTGAATTAACTCAAATAAGTTCTGAACATATTCATGGACACAGTCAGAATATGTGAAGGATTTACTTTGGCTTAATCCACATTTTTCCAACAAATTTTTCAGAAAGTTTTTCAAAGTGCATTGATTCATTCAAATCATCTGCATCATTCATTTTTCTCATGATTTTCCCAAAAGATTTTCACTTCATGGACTCGATTTTCTCAAGAAACTATGATGATATTCGGAGTTGGATTTCCCAAATCAAATGTTTTCCTGTGATTTTCCTTAAAAAGTTATTTCCTTAAGATTCTTTTCAAAGGAATTTCTCATTTTCTCAAGAATCCAAGTTGATTTTCAGATATTTCAAAAAACCAGATTCTCAGGATTTCAATTTCCTAAGTTTTGAATTTCCTTCTCCAATGAATCTTTCCTATAAATTTTCTATCATTTTCTTAAGAAAATTCTCAAAGTCTGAGTTTTCCCAACAAGTACTTCCTTTTTTTTTTTCAAATGTTCATATTTTCTCAAAAATTATTACAGTTTTCCTGAGATTCTTATTTCCTCATGATTTTCCAAGTCTTTCTAAGCTTTCTCAAAATTTTCCTGAGATTCTCATTTCTTCAAGATTTTCCAACTCTTTATAAACTTTCTCGAGATTTCAAACCTTCTTCATCTGAGTTTCCTGAGAGATTGATTTCCATCTTTTTCCTGAGAAATGCTTTTCAATTCCAAATGTTTTCTAAGCATACATCATATTTTCCAATTTACATTTTCCAAAAATCTCATAGCACATGCCTGCATTCTGTGTGTATTTAGGATAGAACGCACTTTCGGTAATTTCACTAAGTCAAGGATAATTTTGGTCCTTGGTTTGATTACCCCTTTTAAAGGCGGCAGGAACGGTCGAACCTCGTACCGACAGGTCGAGCCCCATCCTATGGATTTTCCCGCAATTTTCAAAACGGAGGCGAGTATTTCAAAACAATTTCCAAAAACCGGTCAAGTTTGAATCGCGAAAGCATTTCCCTCTCTCTTCCGAAAGGAAGGGAAGACGGGAAAAATTTTGCGACGATAACAGGTTTGGCGACCGTGATGGGACTTGTCCTTGTCTGACCTAAATTGTGCTTGACTTAGTTCAATTATCAAAATTGTGTTCACAAAATGTCAGCTTTTTACTTTCAATATCATGTGAACCTAGGAGCCTAGATTTTGACTTAGCTGACATTAACTGCATATAGACTAGGCATGGTTTGGTAGGACCAGATTGAGGAGATATTTTCATGTTCACATAGACTTAGGTCTAAATACAACTCTCCTCAATTTAGGATCTGAATGCAAACAATGTATGCTTCTTCAAAGATTTTCAAAATCTATCTCTCTAGGATTTAGAGCTATCTATTTCTTGCATGTGATCATTTTTCAAAACCCCAATTACCTATCATTACCCGGTCTTCACGTTGTTGGGCTCTCTTCCAGAACCCTAGTTTGGGACAGAGCCTCACAACTGGGCCACCTATTTGGGTTAACACCCCCCTACCACGTACCGCGGGCCACAGTCCGAAGTATATCGGTAGGCGCTCAAGGATGTTGGAAAACCTTACCTTAGAACCAGAGTTGAAATTATATGCCACGTACCTCGAATTTCGGTTCGGGTATATCGGCATAACTGGATTGGACAAAGATGATCTGAGCCTAGAGTTAGGATTAAGGTCCTACAACTGTTTTCAAATTGATGCATTTAGAGTCAGCCTTTTAGGGAGTGTTGTATGTGCATAAATGTTTGTGCAGGATGTGATTGTTTGTATGTTACCTCTATTTCCTTACATTTTCCCAAAATATTTTCAAAATATCCATATTTCTCACATTTTTTTTATTTCCTAAAACCCTGGATGATTTCCTCAAATATCCCATTTCTTTCAAAACTCCAGGTGATTTTTCATTCTTCTGTTCCACTGGATCTCGAATTTTTAGCTGCATTTGTATCCTGCCTGCAATTTTCCAAAATCATATGTTTTCTCTCATTGGATTTTCAATTCTTTTGTTTATTTGCAAAAAATTCTTCACCTTATTTTCCTCGTGCATACCTTGACTGTTGCGGTGTAAATTGTTTACCCACTTGCCTTCTCCTTATTCTAAATCCATTTGCGGATTGTTTTTCCAAGAGATATCTCTTTCCTTCAAAATGGTGTTTTTCCTCGTGGTTGACGACCTCGCCTAGGTAACAAGGCACATTTTCCGTTGTTATTTCTCTTACAAAGAATGACAACACAATTGTCGTGATTTCAGCGGCGACTCCATCCCTAGTAATGGGATATTCTTTCAATTGTCTACCATATCGTTAATAATCATTTTCCTCCCAATCCAAAGTTCCCTCAGAGTCTAATCAAGACTTCATCCTGCAGAGAGCATCCACAACATTTGATGGTTCGAACAAGATCAGGAAAAAGAACAACGGCATCTCAGTACTCGTCGGCCTCAGAAGAAGAGATGGGCTCCCCGCGATCCGAGAGGAGTCAAGAGCAACAACAAGAAGAGGATGACATAGACCCACAGATGTATGCCATGTTCCAGAAAATGATGACTAAAATGATGAGTGAACAGGCTGGGACCAGTGCAGAGAAGAACCCATTCAGAGAGAAGTTCCATGGGAACAAGGATAAGAAGAATTCCAAGAAGCAAGTTCAGCCAGAGGAAATTTCAGATGAATCAGAATCAGAGGAAGACACCGATGAAGAATATGAGGTGCCTCCGGCATTTCAGAAACAGGGCCGAGAACAAAGGAGGAGTCGCAAATCAAAGAATCAAGTTGCAGAAGAGCCCCTGCAGTCACAGTTCAAAGAAATGGCCAAAGTTGTTAAAGACCTGCAAGCTCGCGACAAGGGCAAGAAAGTCTTCACTAGCGAGGATTTTTATGATGGATTAGAAGGAGACGAAGAACTGGAAAATCTGCCCCGCAAGTTCATCAAGTTCGATGGTTCTGGTGATCCCAAAGCCCATCTCGCCATGTTCTTCGCCGAATGCTCCAAATTCAAGAGAGACAATAGGGCCCTATTTCTCTGTTTTCCTCGTAGCCTAGAAGGTACTGCCGCCAAGTGGTACTCCGAGCATATCAATCCAATCGAGCTGCGAGAATTCGATAAGGTGGTCAACCTATTCATTGAGTGATTTCTGTTCAATACAAAAGCGCTCCCAACATTGAGCCATCTCTGCAATCTAAGGCAGAATGAAAATAAAAAGGCAAGGGACTTCATTCGCAGATGGAGAGAGACCTGCAACAAAATGAGGGATCCTATATCAGAAAGGCATGCTTTATCCTTAATCCTCAACAATTTTTCGCAACCTCTGAGAGGATTAATCTCTACCTCACCCTCCAAGTCTTTCATTGAACTCATTGAACGAGCAGAATGGCTCGAGATGGGAATAGAGAACGGGGTCTATGAAGGCATTACCATTGCAAGAAACAGTCAAGATGCCAAAAAGAAGGCTCACTTCACTTTTGCGGCCAAATCTTTCAATAATAGCAAAGGCAACAAGAATGATCATGGCAACAGTTTGGAGAGAATCAAAAGGAAAAAAGGGAAGGACATCAACAGTGATAAACCTCTCCAATCTAGCCCTCAGCATCAAAAGAAAGATCAGGAAAAATCAAAGCGCAAGGACTGGAGAACTGATCGAGAATTCACCCCTCTGGATCAGACACTCGAGAGTATACTCGAGTATATGCTTGCGAAAGACATTGTTCGGTTGCCTAAAGCCTCTGATCCTCCAGCAATTATGGGCAGATTCAAAGAACAATTTTGCAAGTTTCATCGAGCAGTAGGGCACGATACAGAAAACTGCTTTGTCCTTAAGAACATTGTTCAAGACTGCATTGACAAAAAGCTCCTCGTTGAAGATGGAAAAGAGGACTAGTCATCCTGACTAAGCTTTTTCCACAATCATTCCAGAAGATGACAATGCCAACAATTTCTCATTTTTCATCTTGCTTTTTCAAAAAGAATAATGTAATCCCATTCTCCTTCCTTGATTTTAAAGCATCAATAAAGTCATCGAATTTTTCAATAGCTTGGCGCCATCTTATTTGCTTCTTCTTCCTTTTCAAAATGTCTCTCTTGTGAGGAATGATCTTGAGGACGTCTATTAGTCAAGAAGCTTGTCAATTGTCCTTTTTTATTCAAAATTTTCCTCCCCAGTCACACTGGGCATTTTTTTTGAAAATTTATCTTTACCTCAAAACATCCTGTATGCAGGCAGGATAAACCAATCTCTCATTTTGCATATATATGCACTCACTTGCATTAATTTTGCATTCATTTACATTTCATGTGCATTTGCATTTCATTTTACATTAATTCTACATCCATTATCTTCCCCTTCAGGTTAAGGGATAAAACCTGAATCATTACCAAAATCCTCAATTTCGACCGTCAGGTCATCCAATTTCCAATCCCCATTCAGGATAAGGGGATAATCCTGAAACCATTCATAGAAGCAATCCAACTCTATATAATAGTCCTCGTTCTTCATCGAACTGATAGTGTTCCAAGTGAACTGATAGTCGTTCTTCATCGAACTGATAGTGTTCCAAGTGAACTGATAATCGTTCTTCATCGAACTGATAGTGTTTCAAGTGAACTAATAGTCGTTCTTCATTGAACTGATAGTGTTCCCAAGTGAACTCATAATCATTCTTCATCAAACTGATAGTGTTCCAAGCGAACTGATAATCGTTCTTCATCGAACTGATAGTGTTCCAAGCGAACTGATAGTCGTTCTTCATTGAACTGATAGTGTTCCAAGCAAACTGATAGTCGTTCTTCATCGAACTGATAGTGTTTCAAGTGAACTGATAATCGTTCTTCATCGAACTGATAGTGTTTCAAGTAAACTAATAGTCGTTCTTCATTGAACTGATAGTGTTCCCAAGTGAACTCATAATCATTCTTCATCAAACTGATAGTGTTCCAAGCGAACTGATAGTCGTTCTTCATCGAACTGATAGTGTTCCAAGCGAACTGATAGTCGTTTTTCATTGAACTGATAGTGTTCCAAGCGAACTGATAGTCGTTCTTCATCGAACTGATAGTGTTTCAAGTGAACTGATAATCGCTCTTCATCGAACTGATAGTGTTTCAAGTGAACTAATAGTCGTTCTTCATTTAACTGATAGTGTTCCCAAGTGAACTCATAATCATTCTTCATCAAACTGATAGTGTTCCAAGCGAACTGATAGTCGTTCTTCATTAAACTGATAGTGTTCCAATTGAACTGATAGTCGTTCTTCATCGAACTGATAGTGTTCCAAGTGAACTGATAGTCGTTCTTCAGTGAACTGATAGTGTTCTAAGCGAACTGATAGTCGTTCTTCATTGAACTGATATTGTTCCCAGTGAACTGATAGTCGTTCTTCATCGAACTGATAGTGTTCTAAGTGCACCGATGGTCGTTCTTAATTGAACTGATATTATTCCCACCGATGGTCATTCTTAATTGAACTAATATTGTTCCTAGTGAACTGATAGTCATCTACTTTGGAAAGGAGATGAGAATTTTCGTCACGGATGTGTTGAGCCGGACCTCAAATGCTCTCTTTCACCAAGGATTTCAAGAACATGTTGTCAATTTGTCAGGCAATTACCTGTTGATTTCAAAATGTTATTGCGCAAATTTTACCTCAGTTTACCTTCAGCATTATTTCCAACAGAGTGAAGCTTTTGCGAAAAGAGATTCAGAATTCAAATTCTTTCTATTTGCCAACCAAAAGGATGAAGGATAAATCCTCGATATGGCCAGAAAAGAAGATTCAATGTTTTTGCAAAGCCATAGATGATTGATATTGATCGCAGTCAATGACACATCTTTAAAGACCAGTCTTGTAAAAATGAGGCAGTGGAAATATCTTGGGTGCGAGAAAAGAGAGAATTCATCCAAGCCCTGTCTCCTCAAAATCACCTAAGCTGCAATTAAATATCCGCAAAAGGGATCTCTCACTTGTCGTCAAGATGAAGGCGAATTAAGCGAGTAGACCCCCGGGGCCAAAGAAGATTTGAAACATCTCCAAGATGACGGAGTTTGCGACGGATCCTTCCAGGGAAAGTCCAAAGCACTGTCGAGATGAAGGCAGATGCGATGAACCTCCCGACAATCCCCAAAAGATATTTAATTTCTGCTATCATCCAAAGATCTCTAACCCATGAGCCAATATCATCAAAGAAGGATCGAAACATCTCTAAGTTGAAGGAGTTTGTAACGTACCCTTCCAAAAAAGAAAGATAGGAAAAAGAAAGAGAAAAAAAAGTCAGAACATCTCCAAAATGAAGGAGAATGTAGCCAAAGCCCAAAAGAGTGCAGAAAGATTATCATGAGAGAAGCTCCCAGGATATCAAACTGCCACATTTATCAAGAATCTTCTTTAAATTTGTGAAATTCTATTATCAATATCCTTTCATAGATTACTTTCATGATATCAAATTCTCTTTCCTGTTCATATCAAGAAAATTGATAACTTCTTTAAAGAAGGTCAATCGCAAGCAATTTGGATTCCAAATCTTGATTCTATGAAGTCAATCCTGTTTGGAGGTAATACTTCAGGTAGAAAAGAAGGAATATTTTCACAACAATGAGCATCATTTTCAATTACTTTGAATCAACAAAATTTTCAACATTTTGACAATATTTTCTAGCTATCCTGACGTTAAGTGAGAGCTTGATGTCCATGTTGAAGCATCTTGACCCCTTTGAGAGATTTTCCTTTATCATCTTTCACGTTGTTGAAAGATTAGCCTTCTCTCCGAATGGATTGCCTTATCATCTTTCGCGTTGTCGAAAGAATTGCCTTATTCCTTTGGATTGCCTTTTGTCATCTTTTGCATTGTCGAAAGAATCGCCTTATCATCTTTCGCGTTGTCGAAAGAATTGCCTTATTCTTTTGAATTGCCTTTATCATCTTTCGTGTTGTCGAAAGAATCGCCTTGTTCCTTTGGATTACCTTTGTCATCTTTCGCGTTGTCGAAAGAATCGCCTTGTTCCTTTGGATTGCCTTTGTCATCTTTCGTGTTGTCGATAGAATCACCTTATTCCTTCGAATTACCTTTTGTCATCTTTTGCGTTGTCGAAAGAATCGCCTGGTTCCTTTGGATCGCCTGCGTTCATCTTTCGCGTTGCCGAAAGAGTTGCCTTCGTTGGAAAAATTGCCTTATTCATCTTTTTGCGTTGTCAAAAGAGTTGCCTTACTCTTCTTTGAAAGAGTTGTCTGTCTTTCGCGTTGCCGAAAGAGTTACCTTATTCTCGTCAAAAGATTGCCATATCCATCTTTCATGTTGTCGAAAGAGTCGTTTTACTCCTTACCATATTCATATTTCACACTGATGAAAAAGTCACCAGATCGTCTTGATCATCTTCTAAAATCGCCTCTTAGAATCCCATTTCCATCGCCTCATTCCTCTTCAAGAAAAGTTGTCTTATTCACCTTCCAATATTCCATTTTCTGCCCGATCAGGTTAAGGGTACAAACCTGAGCCTCATTCAAAGAGGTATTCCATTTTCCGCCCGATCAGGTTAAGGGTACAAAAACCTGAGTCTCATTTCGATGAGATATTCCATTCCCCAATTAGGTCAAAGGTTAAAACCTGAGCTTCATTCTATACGAGGTATTCTTGTCCCATCCAGGTTAAGGGCATAAAACCTGAATTTCACTCTCACAGAGCGAATCATTTCTCCTCATTCTCCATTTCATATCTACCATGATCACCAGGCTAATTTCCCCTCATACCCAGTCAGATCCTTCTAAACTGAGGCATTTTTTTTATAGCTCAAATTTGGTGTGTTTTCTTTGCCATTAAGCTCGACCATAAGCCGGCTTAGTAGCAAAGAGGGGCATCTGTAAACACCCCAAATTTTCACTCACCTTCTTGACATCGCCCTCAATCATCATATTTCAGTTCTTCAGATATAATGAAGGGCAAAATGGTCATTTCCAAGATTAGACCTTGCAGAAAGTCTAAAATTTCATTCTTGAGCCTCAAAATTTCTATATTTAGGTTCAGAGACATGTTCAAACTGCAAATTTTCAAAATCCCATTCCTGACAAGAAGCTAGAATTTCCAATTCTAAATTCAGAATGACATTTCATAGAACATGTCTTTGCATAGCATTGCATGAACGCTTTGCATCATTTCACTGCCCAACATGTCATTTTGACATCCAGAACTCCTGGTTTTCAAAATTGTCAATCCAAATTTCGAGGTTTAAACTTTTCAAAATTGATTTTCAAAACCCTGGGTCTTCAAAATTACCAATTCTTCCCATTTCACCCCCAGGATTCCGAATTATAAAAAAAAATGTTTTCTCAGGAAAACAATCTCGATAGTTTTGACATTGGATTTTAAAATTTCGTCAGTTGGAAAGAGGCGGGCACAACTTTAAATTCAGAAAATTTTACTTAAAACTTTTGCAAAAAGACCTTCTGAATTTCTTTATAAAATCTTTGCATTAGTTTTATATATTTTGCCCTGAAGGACCATCTTTCTTCTGAATTTTGCAATCGAGCCAAAATTTTATTTCATATTTTTCAAATAGCCTATTATTATAAAAAGAATTTATTTTGCCTTTTATTTCAAATAAATGACCTAACGTGGGACCCACCTTGAAGCGGCGTCACACTCAAAGCCCCAGGTCTTTTTCTCGTTTTCAAGCAGGGCCCACGCCTAAATGGCACCACATTGGAATTTTCTGAAAAGAAAAACAAATAATTTTTTTTTTTGAGATTCCAGTTCATTTATTTATATCAAAAAGAAAAAAAAAGTCTTCAAAGTTGGCCGAGATGACACCACCTTAAAAAAAAAACGGTTTAATAGGCCATATTTTCGTTTTTTTTTTTTTTCAAATGGCGCCATTGCAAACCCTAAGATTTCACTTTACCTAAGTTTTAGGTAAAGTGAAATCTAAGTTTCTTAAAATAAAGAAGTCGCCCCACTGGAGACGGCGAATTTCCAAAAAAAAAAACAAAATTTCAAATTGCCGTTTTGAGTTTTCAAACTATTTCAAAATCTGGGGTAACGCCCCAAAATCTGCGTTTTTTTTTTTTGGAAAACCTAATGAAACTTTTAAAAGGAGACCCTATGGATGGCAGAGAGGGGGAGGCAATCTGGGTTTTTTTTGGAATCCGACCTCTCCATTTCCTCTGCTCATCCCGGTTCCTCTTGGCTAGCAGGGAAGACCGATTGATTTTCACCCCTTTGGGTTTATCGCAGGACATCCAGCAGAAGAAAGGGGGGCCTGGCCGATTGAGACCCAGCAGGCTTGCTGCTCTTTCCTGCTGTCCATCCTTCACCTTGCCTTCAGCTCAGCAGAGGATCCACAAGTGCAGGGGGTCCACATCGCAGATCTCCATCCAGCATGGAGGGGCATTTCCAGTCCTTCGACTCTTGGCTGAGGGGTATCGTTTCCTAGAGTGCAGAGGATCTAGCAGGCCAGTGGTCCATCTCCTTCAACTCAGTAGCAGGAGATCCAGCCAACACTTCTCATCTTCTTTCAGCCCAGCCACAGGGGATCCACAAGAAGACGCCCTACGATTGATTCACAAGAGTCGTCCCTACAAAGGAACTCCCTCCATTTCAATAGACGATGGGAGCATCATCCCATCTGTAAGATTAGCTGCAACCATAATATTCCAGGAGGCATCATCTCCTTTGATTCACGGTGAAGCCATTGCCCTTTTGATCAGTGATATTTCCCCTTTCCTTATTCAGTTTTTCTTTGGTTTTCACCTTTTCTCATTCCTTATTTCCCTGATTCACCCCAAAATGCAGCACTATGTATCTTTGAGCTACCCATAATAGCATCGATGTTACAGGCTCTGCAATAATATCAATGGTCTATTGCAGCTGAGGCCAATATACATCATGCGATTTACTCTTTTGCTCTAACATAGTATAAAATTTTTTTTTTCTTGGCACCTGGCTCAGATATATCTTATTCATTGCAGAAATCCAATCTCTTTAGGTGATGGCATTCATGATAATGATGTGATATCTTTGTTTTCAAAATGTTTGAACTTCATTTCTTCCTGTTTGATTCTGTATTTTATTAATTTTCTGCACATCACGATAGTATATTTCTCACCATGTTCGGAATTTTAACACAGCACGCCTTTTGTTCCTGCACCTCATTTCCCCTTAAACCTTCTGTAATAAACCATGTTTTTAAGACTACTTGTATTTTCATTGGCTGTAGGTCACGGCAGTGACTGTTTTCTTATTTTTTTTTTTTTTAGAGAATAGCTTATAAGAAAGGAGTAATTCTGTGTATTTTTTTTCAGCTGAATGTTGGTAAAAGCTACTTGAAAGGTGTGCTTTATCAGTTGGATTGATGTCCCTCTAGTTTCATTTTGGCTGATGTTGGTTGTATTGCTCCTCAAATAATATTTTGGCAGACTTTTAGTTGCTCAAAAGTATCTCAGGTGTGTTTCAAGATAGCGGATGATAACTGTAGTTTCCCATTGGTTTGTATATATTGACAGTTTTTTTTTTAAGCTGGAAATCGTCTTAGAATCTGCATATTGGTAGGATGAAACTTCATCTTATTTTCCTGGTAAACCAGTTGTTTATAGTGATTTAGATGTCTTGATTGGTTTACACCTATGTTATTGGGAAGCATATGTAAACTCCATTGCTCATTTCAGCTATTACATAAGTTGTCCCTGTAGGCCAAACATTCATAGCATCCCTATCCTACCTGTTCATATTACCATATGGCACTAAGATGCTCATCTACAGCTACCCTTTACTTGTATACTTTAGTCATAGTTCACCTATTGACACAGCTATCACTTACAATAGCATCTTGTATCCATACCCATTCCCTTTTTCTGCAGATGTGCAGTCTTGATAATCGGCCATATTCATGAACGGATATATCAATATCCATTCATGATCTATGGATCATATTTGGTATGCCTTTTTATTGATATATAGGGAAGCTCCATACCCAATTTTACTGAAAAATATGTTATAATTTAAGAATTACAGCCTTGTGAAATCCCCTACAGAAACTGTATATACCTGTATTTTCTGATTTTACCCATTATATGGAATTTCCCTTAAATGTGTATATTTTCTTATTATAGGTATATATATATCAATATATATGTATATCTATCTATATGTATACGTATATTTGTATATATATATATGTATATATGTATATATATACATATATATATACTCATATATATACATATATATATATATACTCATATATATACATATATATATACTCATATATATATACATACATATCCTTTCATGTGTATTGGTTATTATATGTATTTTTCTTTTATCTTACTTTTGTAAATATATCTTCATTATCATATATCATTCATCATAAATTCAAGTATTTTTATATCTACATGTATATCTTTGTTGTATATAGTATATATATACCCATTTCTTTGGTTATTTTGTACTAACTCTCATTTTGCAGGAAAATCTAGAAGATGCTGATTCCTTGGCTCCATTTCATTTTTTTTTACTTTATGTTAGCAATGTAATAATCCAATGTAAACCTTGGAATAAGATTTACTTTTACTGCTTAGATTAGGCCGCATGTCATATAGTTTGATTTCAGTAATATCCTGATTATATGATGCATATATCTCAATTTTCCAAATTCACCGTGGATGAACACGAATGGCACGTGCACCAACTCTTAGAGAGTTGATGAACTCGGTGGAATCCATATTTACGACCCTAGTCGGAATATGGACGAGACCCAAATCCATCATCTCTCTACCAGTCACATTGAGCCTACACTCTTAGGCTATCTTGAAAATGCACCTCATATTTCCAATGTTTTCAAAATATTGTGAATTAACTCAAATAAGTTCTGAACATATTCATGGACACAGTCAGAATATGTGAAGGATTTACTTTGGCTTAATCCACATTTTTCCAACAAATTTTTCAGAAAGTTTTTCAAAGTGCATTGATTCATTCAAATCATCTGCATCATTCGTTTTTCTCATGATTTTCCCAAAAGATTTTCACTTCATGGACTCGATTTTCTCAAGAAACTATGATGATATTCGGAGTTGGATTTCCCAAATCAAATGTTTTCCTGTGATTTTCCTTAAAAAGTTATTTCCTTAAGATTCTTTTCAAAGGAATTTCTCATTTTCTCAAGAATCCAAGTTGATTTTCAGATATTGCAAAAAAACAGATTCTCAGGATTTCAATTTCCTAAGTTTTGAATTTCCTTCTCCAATGAATCTTTCCTATAAATTTTCTATCCTTTTCTTAAGAAAATTCTCAAAGTCTGAGTTTTCCCAACAAGTACTTCCTTTTTTTTTTTCAAATGTTCATATTTTCTCAAAAATTCTTACAGTTTTCTTGAGATTCTTATTTCCTCATGATTTTCCAAGTCTTTCTAAGCTTTCTCAAAATTGTCCTGAGATTCTCATTTTTCTAAGTCTTTATAAACTTTCTCAAGATTTTCCCGAGATTCTCATTTCCTCATGGTTTTCCAAGTCTTTCTAAGCTTTCTCAAAATTTTCCTGAGATTCTCATTTCTTCAAGATTTTCCAACTCTTTATAAACTTTCTCGAGATTTCAAACCTTATTCGTCTGAGTTTCCTGAGAGATTGATTTCCATCTTTTTTCTGAGAAATGCTTTTCAATTTCAAATGTTTTCTAAGCATACATCATATTTTCCAATTTACATTTTCCAAAAATCTCATAGCACATGCCTGAATTCTCTGTGCATTTAGGATAAAATGCACTTTCGGTAATTTCACTAAGTCAAGCATAATTTTGGTCCTTGGTTCGATTACCCCTGTTAAAGGCGGCAGGAACGGTCGAACCTCGTATCGACAGGTCGAGCCCCATCCTATGGATTTTCCCGCAATTTTCAAAACGGAGGCGAGTATTTCAAAACAATTTCCAAAAACCGGTCAAGTTTGAATCGCGAAAGCATTTCCCTCTCTCTTCCGCAAGGAAGTGAAGACGGGAAAAATTTTGCTACGATAACAACCCATTAGCACGTTTTGTGTCACCTTTTTTTATCTCTCTCTCTCTCTATATATATATTATACGAAGCTCCTTTTCATCTGTGACCATCACTCTCTCATTTTATATCTCTCTCCAATAGAGACTCATTAAAACCTTGTCTTTTATTTTTTATTCTCTTAAGTACCTTTAGTACTTTCTCTCTCTTATACAAATTGATTCTCCATTCTTGTCAAACCGAGTTTGTGACTCCTTTACTAGTTTAAAACTTAACTTTATTCTCTATGAACTTCCTCAAATCGAGTTTCTTTAAAAATATGTTTATCAAATAAACAATAGTTCATATCAATCATAACCTTATGTCTTTTATCAATCATGATTTTTTATTACTTCTTATCCTACTCGAAAATCCATATATGTCATCTCACTTTTCTCTATGACTACTCTCACTCATTTCACGCATATCCATAAAAATATTTCTTATACAAGCAATTATTACTCTTCATTCATAAAAATCTTTTTGTCTCATCACTATTCATAGTCAAAGTGTGTCCCTCTCATCTTTACGTATACACATAAAACAATACAAATGTGAAGTCACATTAATCATGACACATTTTTTTAAGGCATTTTTTTCTTTAAAAAAAAAGTCATATCTTTCAAACCATATATCCGTATCACCCTTCTTTATGTCTAGTCATTCTTTTTCCACACATATCAAAACATATACTTATTAAATAACAAATTATTGCCTCTCACTCTCTTATCTTTGTTTGTCTTATTCCAAAATCACTCTTCACGAATTTGGAATGCTTCCACATCAAGTAATATCATGTAGAAAAAGTTGTTTGTTTTATTAGGCCATTATTTTCTTCACTCTCTTCAATATGTCACTCCATACTCCATTCATAACATTTCTCACTACTCGATACACTCTCCCATAGTTTATTTGTTCAAATCTATGTCCTTCTTAACTTACATACCAATATGATACACTATCTTCCACCATTGATTTGATTTTTCATTCACAAGCCCCTTAACTTACAACTCACGAATTTCCTTATTCAAACTACAATCCAAAAATCATTCACTTCCTTTGTTATTCAATTATTGTCACAATTATTTTCTCTCTTCTATTTAATCGTTTGGTTCATTCCTCACCAATACCACTCGAAGCTCACTATCTTCATACATACTTTCAAACTCCTTCTCTCTCAATTTCCTTTTGCAAATGGCTTCCTCTTCAACCTCTGCAATCACTGCTGCAGATCTTAGGTATCCAAGTCTTTTTCATGACTACAACTTACTTTGTTCTCGACCCATTCATGAAGGAAAATTAGTTCACTATGAAGACTTCATGCTATTTGACCTAGACCAATATCTCCCCGAACTCAAACATCTACTAGGATCTTCATCCCAAGCTGCCTATTATCCTGAACTAGTTCGATTATTCTATACAAACTTTTCTACTGATCATGAACAAACTACAATCACCAGTAAAGTCCGAGGAAAGCTGATGTTTTTCGATGCTTCTGACCTAGGTAGAATTCTAAACCTACCTTCCACCGCCACCGACCTCAACAACATAGTACCAATCGAACGATCGGTACTTCGAAAAATTCTCCTCTGCACCAACTACCACCAACTTCCCTGGGACATGAGGAATCTCCAACCTCATGCTCAATTACTTGCCCAGATTCTTCTCCACAACATCTATCCCAAGCTTCCCCGCAAGGGGTTAGTTCCACGAAAAATCTCTCTCCTTATCTACGCAATTTTCTCATCAACTCCGATAAACTGGTCCTCCATTCCTTTTGACCTTTTTATTCGTTATCAAAAATTCAAGCCTCTTCTTTTTGGGTGTTTTATAACTCCCATCCTAAAATACTTCAAAGTACCCCTTCACAATGAAGTTATCCTCCATCCCTCTCAGGTCCTCGATGCTACTACTTTCAATCTAAGGTCCCTGCACATGCCTGGCTCTGATGAAGAAGATCCAACGTCCACCTTCAATTACTTCCATGCTCTGATGGATGTCCAACGTTCTCAGGATCGTATTCTTTGCCGTCAAGCCTCGTTGCAGCAAACCCTACAGACCCTCCAGTCGGATCAAGTCAACCGAACACATCAACCTACTCCACCTTCAGGATAAACTTATTTTTTTTACTGTAATATTTATTATTGGTCTGTAATAACTCTCTTACTCTGATCCCTTCCTTTTTGTCTATGACAAAGGGGGAGAAAACCTGTCTCCATTATTGGAGAAATACTCTCTTTAAACATTTTTTCAATATTTTATCATATTATTATTTCTATGCATAATATCTTTTTGACAGGGGGAGCATATTTTGTCATCATCAAAAAGGGGGAGAATGTTGAGAAACTCTGTTTTGATGTCACATAATATGATACACTGTCGTATTTGATTTTATATGATATGATAATATGTCCTCTTGAAAAATGTTATATTATGACTGAATATGTTTTGCCATAAATCTAACGAGTATTTGATGCAAGGATATCTCACCCAAAAAGGATGGAGACTTCCTATTCAAGTACAACTAGTGCAAACATACTCCTTGAAGAAAAAGCTTGATGAGTCATGCATTCCTAAAGATCAACTGAAGAGATCGGCTACCTCAAGATGAAGATTTTTTTTCTTTAGAGTCATATGTAACAGAACCTTCAGGAACATGCATATTGCATATTACATACTCATTCATAAAAACTATATCATAAAAGTATACGATAGTTTCAAAAAGCTCCTTTTTGAAAACTAATAATTGTACCTTCTTACAACCCTTTATGAAAAAAGGTATTTTGACATGATTTTAAAATGTAATAATTGTACCTTACATCATATACAAGACAACATGAAAAGAAATGTAGGAAAAAGACAAAACATGAAATCGGCTACATAAAGAAAAACAAATATAATATGTTTTTGAAAAGACTCTAGTTACCTTCTTTAAAGAAATGATTTCAAATATGGGTAAAAAGACAAAACAGAAAATCGGCTACATAAAGAAAAACAAATATAATATGTTTTTGAAAAGACTCTAGTTACCTTCTTTAAAGAAATGATTTCAAATATGGGTAAAAGACAAAACATGAAAATCGGCTAAAGGTTTTGAGAAGACTCTAGTTACCTTTTTACAAATCCATAGAATGTCGACTTACTTGAAGTCATCATTCTCTTTGTATAGCAATTAAATACCTCCAGTAAGAAATCCTTGTTAAAATATCCTTCTCAAGAATGTCGACTTTCTTGTAGTCCACATTCTCTCTGAAGACTTTGAAAACCACAACATAAAGAAAACACTTGACATGACTATGTACAAATAAATATCTCAAAGCACTCATTGTACTTACACTCATTTAAAGTAAAGAAGTACTTATGTACCTCAAATCATTAAATAAGATAAAGACAAAACCACAATCCAACGTTCAATGTACTATTGTAAGAAATAGACTTTTTACATAAAATATATATTACCTAAAAAATTTACGACTAGTGTACCCTATATTTTACTTTTATGGAAAAAGACTTTTTCAAATTTCTCTAAAGATGTTTTTGAAATGACATATCATTTCATATCTCAAGAAGGCTACGATTTCAAAATATAATGACTACTTTTTTAAAGCTATATAAACACACTCAAATAAACTATTCAAAGGGAATGGAATGGACATGTGAGCTTACAACGAGAAAAATTCCTATTCGATATTTGAAAAGAGAGCCTTGAAAAAGAAAGAGAAAAAGAAAAGAGAAAAAATCAAGTCCAGCTCTTTGACAAAGAGTATCCTCTGAGTGACAAACAGAACATTATGAGAATCCTTCATTCGTGCATTCATATCATCCTGAAGGTTCTATAGGAAGTATTGTAACTCTGTTATTCACTGTTTTCCTTCTTTGTTGAAAGAAGTAGACCTCTGTGAAAGAGGGTGTTGTCCTTCTCTGTTGAGAGAAGAAGACCTTTGTGGAAGAGGGTGTGCCCCTTCTCTGTTGAGAGAAGAAGACCTCTGAGGAAGAGGGTGTTGTACTATTTATCCGGTGACTCGGATGTTATAGTGGAAAGCTCAAGTGGTTTGCTTGGGGACTGGATGTAGGTCTGGGTATTGACCGAACCAGTATAAACTCTGTGTTTTATGTGTTGTGCCTTATTGCCTGATTATTTTATTTTATCGATCTTTATCGTATTTCACTATTCACCCCCCCTCTAGTGGAATTTCAACCTTTAGCTACCGAGAAGCATATGCCATGACCTTTCCGTGTTGCATGAAGACACAACCCAGTCTGGTCCCCGAAGCATCACTGTACACAACAAAACCATAAGTCCCAGAAGGCAACAATAAAATGGGTGCCGTGGTCAACCTTTTCTTCAGCTCATGGAATTTGTCCCCACATCGAGGTGACCACTCAAACTTCACTCCTTTCTACAACAATCAAGTCATCGAGGTAGCTATATGCGAGAAGTCTTGAATGAATCGACGATAGTAGCCCACCAATCCTATGAAACTCCTAATGTTAGTCACTGACTTTGGCTGCTCCCAAGACAACATGACCTCCACCTTGGCTGGATCCACCTCCACGTCCCTTTTGGATATCATGTGACTGAGAAACATCACCCTATCAATCCAGAACTTGCACTTTGAGAACTTGGCATAAAGCTGGTATTTTCTCAGTGTTTGCAGTACGATCCGTAGATGCCCTTGATGCTCTTCCACTCTCCGAGTAGATAAGATTGTCATCGATAAACATGATGACAAATGAATCCAGCCATAAACTAAAAAATCGATTCATTAGGTCCATAAACGCTGCAGGGGCATTGGTGAGTCCAAAGGACAACACCAAGAATTCATAATGCCCATACCTGGACTTGAAAGTTGTTTTTGGAATATCCTCTGTCTTGATTCTTAATTGATGGTAACCAGAACAAAGGTCGATCTTCGAGAACACCTTTGCCTTCCTTAGCTGATCGAATAAATCATCGATCCTAGGCAATGGCTACTTGTTCTTCACTGTCACTTGGTTTAACATACGGTAGTCGATACAGAGTCGCATTGAATTGTCCTTCTTCTTGACAAAGAGGACCGGTGCACCCCAGGGAGATACACTCGGCCTTATAAAACCTTTGTCGAGAAGCTCCTGCAACTGTTTCTTCAGTTCTACTAACTCTGCAGGTGCCATACGATACGAAGCTCGAGAGACGGGTGTCGTACCGGGACTAGCTTGATCAAGAACTTAATCTCTCGATGCAGTGGCAAACCTGGCAAATTCTCGAGAAAGACATCCGAGAACTCACAAACAACGTCTAACTACTCAAAGGGTGTCGCATGGCTGTCTTGCGCAGACACACTAGCCAAGAACACCATACAACCCTGCTTGTGGTACATGGAGATCTTCAATGCGGAAATAATCTTCACCTCGCTTGTGGGTCTAGTCGAATGGAATGACAATGTAGACAAATTTGGATGCTCCAAGATAACTTTCTTGCCCTCACATTGGAGGGTAGCATTATGTCTGAACAACCAGTCCATGCCCAGAATGACATCATAGAACATCATATCTAATACAACCAAGTTGGCAGACAACTCATGCCCTTCGATCACAATGCAAATTGCCAGAAAATACTTCCCGCATGAAGAGGATGCACCCATAGGTGACATCACATCAAGAGCTTTTCTAAGGTTGGAAGGAACCAATTTAAGCAATTTCGTAAATGGAGCAAAAATAAAGCTATGGGTCGCACCCGAATCAAACATCATGAAAGCAAAGTGATCAACGACTAAGAAGATACCTTTGATCAGGTCAGTCTTATTGCCCTGAGTAGCTGCTGTAGCCGCGTAGACTTGCCCATTGGTCATGCATTGTCTTTATTGCTGCTGCTGCAGTGGCTGTTGTTACTGCTGTCCTCCCTGAGCCGCTGGCTTGTCCAAACAAAATGAAGCAATGTACTCTGGTTGCTGGCACTGGTAGCAGACCCCCTTAAACATCAGGTAAAAGCCCAGTGGATGGCTCTTGCCGCACTTGCGACATACTAGCAAGGCCTTTCCTTGTTACCTCTGCTGCTGGGGTCGACCCTGCTGTGTACCCTGTTGTTGCCCGTCACGAGTCCATTGCTTCTTGCCGCCTTACACCTTTCCTCCTGCAGGTGGGTTCTTCCTCGTTCCGCCTCAAGAACCACCTCTGTTGCCACCTCCCTTCTGCGATACACTTCTAGACCTCTCCTAATCCTCCGTCAGAACTGTAGCTGACTCGATCGCATCAGACAAGTTAGTAGGTCGACTCATCAGCACACGAGTTCGCAGTCCATCCTTCAGCCTACACACATACTTCATCGCCCTCGCCTTCTCATTCTTGAAGAGGTTCGGGCAGTACCTTTTGAGACTCTAAAATCTAGTGGTGTAGTCCACCAGACTCATGTTCTCCTAAGTCAAACACCTCCCAGGGAATCATGTCCATGTTAGTGAACTTCACCCTTCGTAGGGTGTTCCACCACTTCTTGGCATCACCCTTCAAACGATACGTGCCAAATGGTGTCTTTCTATCCTCGGGGATAGGCAGTACGTTGAATGTCTGCTTAATCTCCTTGAGCCATCTCTCTGCTGCTTCTGGGTCAGCCTTGCCCACAAAAGTCGGCGGGTCCAACTTCAAGAACCTCTCGAAGGAAATGCCATTTGTGTTTGGAATAACCTCAATAGGAGGGTCATGCATAGCTGCCCGTGTTGCCTGCGTAGCCTATGCCGCCTACATGGCCCATGTTGGCTGCACCGCATGTGTTGTCTGTGTCACCTGTGTCGTCATGGTCTCGGTCAAGGTGTGGATGACATCCATCATGAAATCTCTCTGCTCTTGCCAGTTCGCGGGAGCACTCGTGGAAGATGAAGCACCTCTGCGTGCATGCAACATCTACAACACACATATTTTTTCACAAAAATTAGACCCTTACCGATCCTACCCCCTTGAGGTTGATCCCGAATAAATTCTTTCATAGAATTACATCAAGATTCTTAATGCACACTATAAGAGATTTAATCATGAATACAAACAATATAAGAGATTTAATGCTTAATTAAAAGCATTAAACAACCTTACCAGTGAAGGAGACTGCTCTAGAGTACGAGGCACGACTTGATGACACTTTGGAACATGGCTCACTTACCAAAATTTAAAAACTTAATGTTAAAAAGATGATAAAAGTGTAAGATTTTATGGTGGCTCTAATACCAAACCTGTAACGACACCAACTTATACCCCTTAAAATGCAGATTTTTTTTATCAATTGCAGAAATATTTCCAGAGACTTGGGGCCTTTACAGTTCCACTCCCAATTGAATAGCCAAACACACCACAAGAGATCTTACATTTATCATCCCAAACTGTAGCAATGCATTATTTATTAATCATAAAAGAAAGAGTATCTAACAATAATTGCAAAAGACATATCATAGTTATTTTAATGACATAAAAGTAAATAACGAAAAAGACTAAGCCACGCTGTCCCTCTGTGAACTATACAGCAAAAGTGTGACACTCGTAGCTCTACTAGAAGCTAGTCACTATCACTAATCTCCTGTGCTTGCAAAAAACTACAGAAGTAGGGTGTCAAAAATCTGAGGAATTCTGCGTATGAATCCCTCTAATGAAATAAATGAGCATAAAGAATACAAATAAGATTTTATACAATAATTTAGAGGAATACAATTATAACAAATTCATAATTCAATTTAAGTATTCATGCAATATGGAACAATTACTAAGCATGAGAAAACATTAATAAATAATAGGGATCACAATTTAAGTAACCAGGACATTTAACATGCTTTAGGAAACAAATTATGCATTCACCAACATTTAACAGTTAAGGAAATAAGTAAATATGCATGATCTAATGCATAACAGGAAAATGCATGACTTATGTGCAATGCATGAATACTTTATTATTTTTTCTTAAAGTTTTCTTTTCCATATGCATGTCCTATCAAATGCATACAATTTAAGTTCATTTTTTTAATTACTGTTGCCCGCGGATACACCAAATGGGTAAAAATTCCTGAGGTCAAGTAGGGTTCTCAGGGTAACTTAGTACACAAGTTGTATTTTATTACTGAGTTTCAAACTTAGCCCTATACCAAATCACCTTTAGAACATTAGACCTCCATATCTAATATCGTGACATTAAGGACCTCCACATCCAATAGTGTCACTATCTTGGTATACCAAAACAACAACTGTGTCTAACATACCACCCTCAAGTCAAGTGACAGACTATCCCTAAAATCATGGTCAGGAGAAAGAACCTCAATATCGGGTTTAGGGGTAATAAATAAAGCACACAAAGTTTTTGTATCCTCGTGGTCCCCCAAAACCGAATATCTAAGATGCCCACTCTTTTGATGGGAGATCTCAGAATATATATTACATTGTTCTTATTCATTATCTTTTTATTAAAAGCCAATTATTAAGTTTTGTAATTCAACATGCAAAAGCAAAGTCAAAAGTTCGCATCTACCACTGCGAGAGTCATCATGAGACTCCCACCCATGGAAACACATAGAACAGTGTAAACACAATGAAATAAAAATAAATATGATTTCTGCAATGCATTTAAAAGTAAGTAAGGAAAGAGCACCCAGTGTCCGAGGCTCTTCATGCCTGCAATAATTCACTTGGATCATCGATGAATCACGTGCAACAACCATAGCAATAGGCCATACATGCACTAAATCACATGCATTCTCAATGTACATTCGTATATACCAGTTCAATGTGCATGGAATATAACGTTCATGTGCATGTGTTCATTATTCAAGTATATGTGCAATAACATTAGTGTGGTCGGTTGTGCATATGTTTTTATGCAATCCATGTGTTTGCAAATTCATATCTTTATGACAAGTGCACATATCCACTTCATGCTCATATCCATGTCAATGCATTCTTGCACACACACACACCTACAAAAATTTTAGGTATTTAGGTACACTAAACCAAGCTTGAAATAACACTTTACGTGAGCATATCATAATCAGTCAAGCACATGCAAAATTTTAACCTTAGCATGTATCCAATTTCATTCATAACACATTCTGGATGGTAACGTGCATGTACTCAATACTGTGTTATTGTTTTTTTTTTTGTAAACACACTCACCCAATCGAGCCCACTCGGCTCGGCTCATATGGACCAAACAAGCCGAGTAATCAAGTCTATCAACCTAACTTGGACACTCTCCAGGTATGACCATACAAAATTTTCATGTATATATATATATTTACAAGGTTCACACCCAGCCGACCGAGTCGGTTGGGGTTCACAGTGAGCCCAACTGACCTGAGTTAGTTGGGTCGGGTCTGACCAACCCTACCAAACCTATCCCAGTCCCACCCAAGGGCCGGACTGGGCTAGACAGGCCTCTTCCAAGCCGGGTTGGCTGAGCCAGCCCAGCCGACCTTGTCGGCTGGGCCTGACAGCCCATGCACAGGCCCAACCCGAGCCTGTGTGTATGTGCTGCCAGGACGTGGCTGACAACCCCAAAGGCTAACAAAATTCTTTTTTTTTTTGAGGTGTTTGCCCAGTCGAGCCCTCTCGGCTGGGCCCCTGCGTGCACAACAGGAGTGGCAGGCCAGTTGAACTGGTTCAGCTGAACCTGGTAAGTGTGAACACCCCAAAATTTTTAAAATTTTATATAAATCCCCTTTTTGCCCATAGCCCCCATTTTCTGAGTAATTGAGTCAATTTTGAGCTAAAATTTTAGTTATTTCTCGGATTCACTGGAATCAAAATCCATTTTCTATATCTGACTCGATTTTGGATCTGGATCTAGTGCCAAAACCCGAATCTGAGCCTCTTTATCCAATCTTTAAACCGAATTTACAAAAATACCAAAAATAATTTTTAAAAGGTTCAGACAGTCCATCCAGTATCTATTTGGATCCACTTTCCTATATTTCTCAATTCAAGGTCCAAAAACTCTAATATTTCCTCAAAATTTGGATCTGAACCCATTTTCGGAAGAAAATTCCAAAGAATAACCTGAATTCTCAGAAAACCCCTCTTTTGTAAATAATTTTAAAATTTTGCAAAATTAGTTTAAAATCCTTCAGTTTTTAGAGTTTTTATTTCAAAAATACCAAAAAAATATAGAAATTACAAAAAAAAAGAACAAAAAATAAAATAAAAAAGAAAAACACAAAAACAATAGTTTTAGAAATCCCTTTTTGAAAATGGACTTTTTGCTAAAGCCCTCTTTTTGAGAAAATCGTTTTGAAAAGGAGCCGCTCTTCTGAAATTTTTAAAAAAATCTTCATACCCGATTCGTAACTTTTCTAACGACCTCCCGCTATAAAGGGAGACCACTGGGGGAGGTGGAAGGCATCCATTTTCACGATCTCGCAACGCCCATCCGATCCCTCTCTCGATCAAGTCTCCTCCCCTCTTCTTCTTCTTCTTCATTGGAAAAAGACTTTAAGAAAAAGGCGGAAGGGAAGCTCCTTCCTCCCTTTGCAAAGCGAAGCAATCTGGTAAGTCGCCGTTCTCCTTTCCTCTGGTTTCCTCTTCTTTAATTTCCTTTGAAAATTTTCCTATTATCGCCCCATTAACGCACCAAAGGTGGTGTTGGATTGCCTATAGAAATCTCAACTCATCTGTGTTTAACATCTATAGGAATCCTCAGATTCCAACACTTTCATTCCTTTGTTATAGATTTTTCTTCCGATTTCTTATTTTATTGCACATCATCATCTCAATTTTGTTTTCCTTTTTGTTCTTTCTTTCTGTATTTTTTTTTTACTGATTGCATTTCCATTTTGCTTTTACCAACATGATCGGCCTCCTTAAGACATTAGCATAATCGTGGTCTTCATCTGGGCCTAATCTATGGAGAAATCCACCTGTATTCCATTTACATTTGAAACGATCTCCATGATGATATCTGATCTGATCCTGTATGAGATCAGATTCATTTTGTAGAAGTTTTCAATCAATTACATTGAGTTTCCTTCTTTCCTAAGATTATAATCACTTTGTTGACTCATTTTGTGATTTGAGTCCTTTCAATGTAAAAATGCTCTCTGCACCTTGATCGTTATTTCCTTGTAGCCGATTCGCGTTTTCTTTTTCTTTCTCTTTGATTTTAGGTTTGCATTTTCTCTCTGTTGTTTTGAGTTCTTAGTTTTATTGTGATTTCCTTCTCTTATTTCAATTGTTATGCCATAGCTGATTCTCAATTCCCTTTTGCTAATCTATTCATGCTTTGATCATTTTTTTTCTCTTTTGTTTTTTTTCTTTCTTTATCTGCATTCTCTATTACCTTATGCTTTCATCAATTCATTATGTTACCTTTCTCTTATTTCTTTTACTGTAATTTATGTCTTTCTTTTCTTGTAATTTCGTTTAATACAACCTGTTCATTCCCTGTTCTAGCCTTCCATCTAGGGTGATGATTTCTTTAGTCATATCCAGTACTTTGCCAGTTATATCGCTCATGGATGAGGCCATTAGTAAGAACCTTGTATTATGATTTCTGTTATTATAGTCCTTATTGAATTTTATGCACAAGTTCTGGAGTTGCCTATATCACTGAATGGAATCCCTAGAAATGGTGTCCAGGATTGAGCATTTGAGTACCAGGCTTTTCTTATCCAACTCTGGGAATGTTGTTAGATGGTTTCTTCTGCTTGTAGGTTATCAAATAATTGCTTTATGTTCTGGTCACTCATATTGAAGATTCACCTGTATTTAGATTTACACTTCTCATATAGAATGCCTGCATCCAAATGATATGTAGCATCTGCTTTGCCATTCGGGTTACTCCAGAGCCAACTCGCAGTATAGCTCAGGCCCATATTGCAGAAATTGCGTTTGCTGGTTGAATTTCGTGGTGAGGGATGCTACCTTTTCGCCAACGAATTGCTATATCTGAGCCCCTGCAATCTCACATCGCTACATACCTATCACTCTACATCTTGCACTTATATTTTGCATCTGTATTTTTGCCTGTATGATCCCCACCAATCCATTTTATCGATAGATTTTCTTTGTTGATCTTGCTTGTCACATTTTTTTTCATTATCTGGCTTCAGTGGTGTGATTATCTTCCATCTCATTTTCTATCTCGTTTAATTTGGGTACAATCGTTGCAACAAGAGTTATTTATTTTGATGAATGCCCTCTCATGACTGGCCTGCCACCATCTTACCAATGATCATACTACATTAATGCCCGCATCTTTGGCATGATGTTGTTTTCCTGCCTCATTGAAAATTCCCCTGTGAATATTTCATTTCACTTTGGATTTCTATGGCTTTTGCATTTTCACTTTATATCATTCCTATTTCCTTCATGTTTACTCTTTACTACAGAATCTGGGTATAGGCATTGCTCAGCAAAAATCATTGTGATTTACTAAAGATGCTTCATGGTTTATGCAATCGGTTCTTGATGGATCCATTCAAGATGATGTAGATTCATCTCATCTTCTTTGCTCCTCCCTATGGATGTTTTATACTCCAGCATGTTGTATTTCATCATCATCTCAAACTGCAGGTGTTATTTCCTGTTAATTTTATCATCTGCTAAATCTCTTGTTTATCATTGCATATTTTTGTTATTTCACTTATTACACACGAATTCTTGTTTTGAGCTGATCTCATCTACCTGCTTACAATAATATTTCATTCACTAAAATTGTGTTGTGGACTTTGACTCTCCGGTTTCTATGTAATGGTGATGAAGATTTACCTCAATGTACCTTGTCTATGTATCGTGGTGCCATTCATATGTTGTTTTGATGCCTCTCGTCAGCCATCTACATTTTATTCCATGTGTCGTGTGTCATGTATCCCCATAAAAGGGAAAATTACAGGTTGAAGGATGATGATGTCGCAAGAAGGTAGTATTGATGCGATGGGTATGGTACCTACAGAGTTGATGGCAAAGGGAATTCTTTTGGGGATGTTATCATTCTGTCTGTCTGAAGGATGTCCATCCTTGCGTGGAGAGGACAATGCATTATCACTGCCCTGTCTACTTTGAACACTTATTTGACTCCATAAAAGACATTTGTGTCATACCGTGTGGGCATACAATTTATATGGCCTATCAGAAAGGGATGAAACTTCATTTTCAATCCACCTACCCGATTGGCTCAAGATTTGTTGGCGATATGTCTAATAAGTGGGAAAAGCATAATCAAGAGACTGCAACAACACCTATGCCCGCAATCTATCAAAACAAAATGGTCTGAATTCCCTGCAATGACAGCTGTATTACATCTGAGGTTCATTTTCATATGATTGCTCAGGAATGCTCGGGGTGTAGTTCTTACAAACAGCAAGGAGAGGGTCGGCTTCATGTTTATCCAGAATTTGATTATACGATCGGATCCCTTTGATAGCTAAAGACTGTGTGGATCAGTTATCAACATCCGTTATTTCACATGGATGTCACCTCCCTGCAAATCTCTAGGCAGAAAGCTTTTCCCCTTGGTGATAGCTTCAAGGATGGGCCATCACCAATTTTGGCATAGAGGATTTCCTTATTGATTGCCAATCATATGCAAAATATGGAAAATTTCCAATGTGGAAAGTTACAACTATGTCAAACCTACCTAATCGGTCCCCAGATCATAAGAAAATGCAACTTCTATTTTTGCCAATGGATGACTTTGGAGCAGATTTTTGTGGATCTTCTTGTCCAAGATAGGCTTGTGAAGGTCGAATCTGAGCATCGTCAGCTTGAGCCCACCACAACCTTTACTCGATTTTCATTGGGCATGATGTTCTTATCAGTACCTGCATATCCACTGCTGCACTTACAACTTCCTACCTTTCCCACTGTGTACAGTATATGCACAACACTACTTCACAACCCTCTTTACCAGTTGCACTTACACCCACTATCCACTTAATCCACCACATTTTTTTTCTACAAACACCACTATAGCAGCACTTGTGCTCTGTTATCATACACCTCTTTAGGCTCATCTGTCATATCCCTTTCCACTCCACTTCAGCATCATCACTTCCGCATGCATCTCCAGCACATTCCACACCTACAACAGTCACAACCACTCTTGTTGCAAACACCAGCTCTTTCATAACACATTTCACAGCTATTATTTGCTACATCATTGCACAATGGCCCTGTTTGTACAACACCTAATACATGCTGCCCAACAACTGGTTCATCATAGTATCACTTCATAAGCACTTAGCTTCCATCAATCACCTGCTGTAGACCTTTTACCTCCCCTTTACCTCATTGCTGGTACACTATATTCTCATAAGCATCCTCACAGTAGTTCATTCACATAATCTCTCCATAGCATATACACAACAACCTTTACCTCTTAGGCCACCATACCTTTTCACTTAGTATGAGCATTATAAATAGATGTAATATACATTTCATCATTCACATGAGCATTATGTTTAGGAAATACATAGACAATCTCTTACCTAGCACATACATATTCCTTAGATATACACATGTATGTTAGTTTCCAATATGATACTCCCTATTGCTTGTGCTAAGCTTGATTTTTGCAGGAAATGTGTAAAGAGTGTTATTTTCTCTTTTGAGATTAATGTAACTCCAATTCCATTAAATGATGTAATAGCTAGATTATAATGAGAATTTACATTTCCTGTATTAGATTAGAATGTATGAGCATGCATATTTTCTATAAATGCTTGTTTCATACCATTTTGCCTTTATTTTTCAAAAATCCATAAATGGGAACACAAATGGCACATGCACCATTCTAATAAAAGGTGATTAAATCCTAAGTTGATGACTTGCATTTATGGCCATAGTCAAAATGTTGACAAAACTTAGGGTTTTCATATTTTATGGAATAACATTGGATCCACACTGGATCTCTTTAAGAAATCATTATGTTTTTCTAAATATTTTCTCCCTTTATTAGAGTTTAACTTGAAATTAACTCAAAATATATATCAATGGCCATAGTCAGGATATATTGAGAGTTAATTTCATTTCAAAACTCTATAAAGGTACAAAAATGTGTTTTATTCTTCATCTGAATTTAAATATAGATTATCTTATAATACATTTTATGACCATAGTGAGAAATATATTATATCTTCAAGCTTATTTCAATTTATTCAAAGAATGAAATATGCTTTTCAATATCCAATTTTCAAAATTCTTTAATTCATTCATCATTTAGGATAGAATTACATCATTTTTCAAAATATTTCAAGTTTTCTTCAAAATCCAAGTGATTTTGAGACAATTTTTCAAATATCTTCTTTATTTCTCAAATCAATCTTCAATTCTTATTCAAATTTATTTGCCTATTCTCAATTCTATCTTATTTTTTAAAATTTAATATCCCAATTTCAAAGTTCAATTTAACTTTGAAATTTCAACTTCATCTCTAAATTCAAAATTCAATTTCCAATTCAAATCAAATTTCAAAGTTCAATTCAACTTTGAAATTCCAAATTTAATTCAATATCCCAGATCGTATTTCAAAGTTTAATTTAAACTTTGAAATTTCCATATTTATCTCCTGACTTCAAAATTCAAGTTTAAAATCAAGTTTATTCTTTATTTTTCAAAATCTCCAAAGTTCTATCTAAAGATTGAGTCTTGATTCTCAATTCAACTCATTTATCCAAAATCAAGGTTTTGAGATTGATTCTGAATCTCAAAATTTGATTTTTCCTAGGTTTAAGCCCACTTTCAAATTCAATCTGGATTTCCAAAATCCAGATCTGTCGTCAAAGTCCCATTTGGATTTTCGAAATCCAATTCCATCTTGGATTTTAGATTTAGAACCCAATTCCATCTTGGATTCCAGATTTCAAGATCCAATTCTATCTTGGATTCCAGATTTCAGATTCAATTTCATCTAGGATTCTAGATTTTAAAAACCAAATTCCATCTAGGATTCCAGATTTCAAATCCCATTCCATCTAGGACTCTAGACTTCAAATCCAATTCCATATCGGATTCCAGATTTAAAACCCAATTCCATCTTGGATTCCAGATTTTGAATCCAACCCCATCTAGGATTCTAGATTTTAAAATCCATCTCCATCTAAGATTCCAAATTTCAAATCCGATTCCATCTTGAATTCAGATTTTAAAATCCAATCCCATTTCCCAATTTGATTTCCAATTCCAAACTCAATTACACTTCCAAATCTCACATTGATTTTCAAATCCAGATTCCAATTCCAACTTTATTTTAAAATTTACTTTCTCCAAGTCTAAATTCAATTTCCAAAATAAAAAATTCCTAATTTGAGTTCTGAATTCAAAACTCAAAACCAAAGATCCCTTTTCAAAATCGATTCTTGAAAATCGATCTAAATTCAAAGTTCATCTTGACTTTGAAATTTCATTCTTACTTCAAAAATTCTAAATTCCAGTTCTCCTTTTATCTTCATCCAAGATTTATTTTCCAAACTCTGCTTATTCCAAGACTTAGAATTTCAAAGTCTCTTCTTCCAGATCCATTGTTCAAGTTTTGAGTTAGATTCAAAATCTAACTTTTTCAAATCAATTTCAACCCTTTGAATCATTTCTTCAAGTATCTTCAAATGTATATCAAAATCACTTGGGAAAATCAAAGTTCTAAAAATCTTTTTTTCAAAAGCATACATCTTTGCATTTTGCATTGCACAAGCATGATTCTTTGTGCATCTAGACTTGGAATAAATTCTTAGACAATATTTAGGCAAAACAAAAGGCATAAAATTTGATCCTTGGTTCGATTACCCCTGGTAAAGGCATCAGGAACGGTTGAACCTCGTATCAACGAACGAATCCCGTCTCTCCATTTTTTCGCAAATTTTCAAAAAATAGAGGCGAGTAATTTCAAAATATTTTTCAAAATTAAGGTCAAGTGAGACCTTTGCAAAAGAGTTCCTCTCTCTTTTTTCTTTTCTTTTCTATCTTTTATTCCCCTTCAAAAAGGGAATATAGGCTAGAAAGGCAAAGAGAAGGAAAATAAAACAAGAGAGAAATTTTTTTACAATGATCACAGTTTTGGCTAGTGTGATGAGACTCATCTTCGTCCGGTCGAATTTATGCCTTTGCTTTGCTTTGATATTATCTAAGTCTTTATTCTTCAAATGTCAGCTTCATTTCCATGCAAACCTTAGGAGCCTATACTTTATCCCAGCTGACATAATGCATATAAGATTTAAGAATGGTTTGGTAGGACCATATTGAGGAGATTATTGCATGTTCCTTAGACTTAGGTATGAAATACAACTCTCTTCAATTCTAGGGATTGAATGCAAACAATGTATGCAAGTGTATGCTTCTCTTCATTTAAATACTATCTCTTTAGGACTTGCATTAGAGCCATCTGGTTTTATTGTATGTTGAACATATTTTCAAAAGCATCCCTACCTATATTGTCCTGGTCTTCACGTTGCTGGGCTGTCTCACTGAACCATAGTTCGGGAGATAGCCTCACAACTAGACCGCTTATTTGGGTTAGCGCCCCCCTACCACGTACTTAAGGGCCATAGTCCGAAGTATATCAGTAGGTGCTTAAGGATGTTGAAGAGCCATTACCTTAGAACCAGAGAAATTTCTATGCCACATACTTCGAGCTTCAGCTTGAGTATGTCAGCGTACCTTGATTGGAATAAGATGATCTGAACCACAGAGTTAGGATTAAGGTCCTACAAGCCATTTCAAATATTGCATTTAGAGTTAGCTTTTAGGGAGTGCAGTTTGTGCATCCTTGTTTGTACAACTGTGATTCTGTGATATTTATTATATTTTCTTATATTTTTCAAAGCCTCTGGGTATATTATTCAAAATCTCCTCTTTGTTTTCAAAACTCAGGTGTATTTTCCTTTTTTCTTCTGATTTCTTTAATTCTTTTGATCCTGCCTGCAAATTCTTCAAATTTTAAATCTTTGTCATCTATTTTTTGAACTCTTTTTTCTTCATATCTTCCAGTGTATCTTCTAATTCTATTCCAAAAAATTCTTTTGCCTTTTTACAATAAAGTCACTTTTTGTCAAGAGATATCTTTTTTCAAAATAACATTCGTTCTTTATATTTTTAGTTGTTTATTCCTCCCCATGGAGTAACAAATGTAATTGTCACAAATTTTGTGATGACTCAATCTCTAGTAATGGGATATCATTTTCAAATCTATTAACCTGATTCCTTCTCTTGTCAAAAATTTCTCACAAAAATTCTTCAGTCTAAACCCTCCCTTTACTCTACAGAAAACATTGCTATTCAATATGGTTCAGACGAGGACAGGAAAGTAGACTTTTCAACAATACATCGACAGTGAGATAAAAGGAATGAACTCACCTAGGTCATCCAGAGGACAGAGCTAGGACAAAGGAGATGATGTTGATCCAGTTATCTACAGTTTGTTCCAGAAAATGATGGCCAAGATGGTGTCAGAACAAGCTAAGGCCAGTCCAAAGAAAACATCTCCTAAGAACAAACTCAAGAAGAAGGTTGTGAGAAAGCAAGTAAGAATCATCAGAAAGAAGGTTCAGCCAAACAAAACTTTTGAGGGCACAAAATCAGTAGAGGAAGAATCAGAAGAAGACTCAGAAGAAGAACAACCTGTGTTCATTCAGAACCCTCTACGGCAGTCTATGAAAATAGCTGAAGAGCTTGAATCAGTGAACAAACCCAAATATGGGATCCCAACAGAAGATCCGATGCGCGAGCAGCTGAGGGAAGTAACTCGAGCAGTAAAAGACATTCAAGCCAAGAGTAAGGGCAAGCAGACCTATATTGGTGAGGACTTCTACGACGACCTAGACGGAGATGATAATATGGAGAATCTCCTCCATAAATTTATCAAGTTTGATGGAACGAGCAATCCAAAAGCCCACCTAGCTATATTCTATGCAGAATGAAGCCGTTTTAGGAAAGATAATAGGGCTTTGTTCATATGCTTTCCTCATAGTCTAGAAGGCACAACAACCAGGTGGTATGCAGACCATATCAACCCTATCGAACTACGAGAGTTCGATAAAGTGGTAAATTTGTTCATTGAGTGCTTCTTATTCAACACTAAGGCTTCGCCCACTCTCAACCATCTGTATAACCTGAAACAGAATGAGAATGAGAAAGTAGGAGAGTTCATTCACAGGTGGAGAAACACCTGTAACAAGATGAAGATCCCCATCCCAGAGGAGCACGCGCTGCAGATAATCCTCAATAACTTTTCCCAACCTCTGAGGAGTCTCATCTCCACTGCTCCAGTGAAATCCTTCATTAAGTTGATTGAACGAGCCAAATAGCTCGAGACAGGAATAGAAAACGGAGTCTACAAAGGCATCACTCTCATTAAGAACAGTCAGGATCCAAAAAGGAAGACAAATGCCACGTTCTCCGCCAACTCTGGTGACAGTAACGGTAAGGGTAGTAAGAACCACAATGCAACTCAAGAGGAAAAGTCTTCCAAACAGAATGACAAGTTGTCTCAGTCCAACTTTCCATAAAAGGAAAAGATAAAGCGCGAAGGTTGGAGTAATGATCGTGCGTTCACTCCTCTTAAACAAACGCTCGAAGAAACCCTTGAATTCATGCTGACCAAGAGATTAGTGAAGCTCCCAAAGGCCACGAATCCTCCCACAATCATGGGAAGGTTCATGAATCAATTCTACAAGTTCCATCGGGCAGTGGGGCATGACATCGATCATTGTTTTGTCTTAAAAAATATTGTTCAAGATCGCATTAACAAGTGTTTTCTTGTTAAAGACGAAGAAGAAGATGAGCTGGCCATCCTGACCAAGCCTTTCCCAGACCACTTAGAAAATTGATGATGCCAAAGTTTTCTGCTTTCTTCCCTTTTTGCCAGTCACCTTGTAGGGGCAGGTCAGCCCCAGTCTTTTTGTGACCTTTGGTCAAGTGCTTGTAAATATGCAGTCTTTTGTTATCAGCTTTGCTTATCAATGAAATGTCAATTTTATTTGTATCTTTGATGTTCAATACTTCTTTCTTTTGCCACATTGGGGCACCTTTTTTAAATATAATATTTTCATTTCAAGAATCTTCTTTGTCATCGACTTCTATTAAGACACATTAAATTCCTATTCTTTTTAAGATGAGGGACAATCCTGACATCATCCACGAGAGAAATGAAATTACCTATGAGGGTTTTTATCCGAAATTGTGAAATTTTGAGAATTTCTGCAAATTTTTTGTCATGATCGCCGAGGGTTCAATATTTTTGTCCAATCCTTTTTCAAATCAACCCTTGTGTTGATCTTCTTTTCCAAAATTGGTTTCAAACCGTTGTCTTAAAAAACAATCAACCCTTGTGTTGATCTTCTTTTCCACAATTGGTTTTGAACCGTTGTCTTCAAAAAAAAGAAAAAAGCAACCCTTGTGTTGCTCTTCTTTTTCAAAATAGGTTTCGAACCATTGTCTTAAAAAAAATCAACCCTTGTGTTGATCTTCTTTTACAAAATAAGTCTCGAACCATTGTCTTCAAAAGTCAACCCTTGTGTTGATCTTCTTTTCCAAAATTAGTTTTGAACCATTATCTTCAAAAATCAACCCTCATGTTGATCTTTCTTCAAAATCAACCCTCGAGTTGATCTTTCTTCAAAATTGACTCTCGCGTTGATCATTCTTCAAAATCAACCTTGCGGTTGATCCTCTTCCCAAAATTTTTTTTTCACTTGTCTTTCAAATGAACATTCTCCTCTCATTTTAAAGATCCCATGTGCAGACAGGATCAGACACAACTCTTTTTTCTTTAATTTTTATCAATTTTCATTTATCTTTATTAGTTTTATTAAATTTTATTGATTTTTATCAATTTTATCAATTCTATTGATTTTCCATCAATTTTCATCAATTTTGTTAATCTTAAATCCATTCGTTCCCATTCAGGATAAGTGATAATCCTGAGACTCCTCATAGGAGCAATAATGCTACCTATGAGATTTTTTTTTCAAGGCAAATTTTCATCAATTTCCTCAAATTTTCTCCATTTTTATCAATCTTCCATCAAATTCTATCTCTTTCTATCTTCTCAAATTTTATTTATCCCCGTTCAGGATAAGGGGTTAATCCTGAAAATCGGACCGCATACAGCTAACTATGCTGGTCCATCTAAATCATAAGTCATAAATCTTTCATTTCCCTTCTAAATTCAAGTCTCAGGTTATCTCTTCACAAATTCCTTTTTTTCCGCTCAGGTTAAGGGATAAACCTGAACCTCGGCCTTTGAGGTATTTCCTTCTTCCCGCTCAGGTTAAGTGATAAACCTGAACCTCGACCTTCGAGGTATTTCCTTCTTCCCTCTCAGGTTAAGGGATAAACCTGAACCTCGGCCTTCGAGGTATCTCCTTCTTCCCTCTCAGGTTAAGGGATAAACCTGAACCTCGTTCGTCGAGGTATTTCTTTTTTTCCCCTTCAGGATAAGAGATAATCCTGAAATCTTTTATCATCTTTCAATTTTCCACCAATTTTCAGCAGACTTTCGTCAGTTTTTATCAATTTTTATTCTTTGTCATTTTTTATCAATTTTATTGATTCTTTATTAATTTTTATCAATTTTATTGATTCTTTGTCAATCTTTATCAATTTTTATTCTTTGTTAATTTTTATCAATTTTATTAATTCTTCATCAACTTTTTATCAATTTTGTCAAATTTTTATTTCTGCCCCCTCCCCCTTCAGGTTAAGGGTTAAACTTGAACCTCGTTCTCAAAGGTATTTCCCTTTTAGGTTAAGTGATAAAACCTGAATCATTTTCCATAATTTCCTAAAAAATTCTCATCAATTTTTATTCTTTCCCCTTTAGGATAAAGGATAATCCTAAAACCCCGGTAATCATTCCCGCTTCGATTTCTGAATGCCTTTAGAATGTCGGTCTCCTTTTCAACTCTCAGTTGAAAAATCCAGTGCTCGTATTGGTACATTTTCAAAAATCCAGTGCTCATACTGGTACATTTTTCAAAATCCAGTGCTCATACTGGTACATTTTTCAAAATCCAGTGCTCGTATTGATACATTTTCAAAATCCCATGCTCGTACTGGTACATTTAAAAATTCAGTGCTCATACTGGTGCATTTTCAAAATCCAGTGCTCGTACTGGTATATTTTCAAAAATCCAGTGCTCGTACTGGTATGCTTTCAAAATTCAGTGTTCGTACTGGTGCATTTTTAAAATCCAGTGCTCATACTGGTATATTTTCAAAATCCAGTACTCGTACTGGTGTATTTTCAAAATCCAATGCTCATACTAGTATATTTTTAAAAAAAAAATCCAATGCTTGTGCTGGTATATTTTCAAAATCCAGTGCTCGTACTGGTACATTTTCCAGATCTGTTGCTTGTACCGGTATGCCTAGCACTCGTGCTGGTGTCTGGCTGATTGATCAGTTCGCCCCCCAGGTTCAGTCTTTGTACTAACCATTCATCAAAATTCAAAGCTCTAATTTCAATTTCGACCATCAGGTCATCCAATTCTCAATTTCAAGCCTTCAGGTTACAATCTTCATCAATCTTTCCTTATTTTCCCTCAATTTCTGTCAATCTTTCATCAATTTCTATCCCTTTTCATGAATTCTCCTCAATTTTATTCATTCTCCATTCAGGATAAGGGGATAATCCTGAAATCAGACTACATACAATTAACTATGATGGTCATCTTTATTGCAAGTCAAATAATCTAGTCCTCGAACTGGTCATTCTCAAAACTTTCAATCCCAGTCCTTGCACTGGCGATTTTCAAAATTCAATCTTCTGATTAAAGATTTTCCTTTAAGATTTGAGTTTCGACTTGAACTTTCAACTCTCCTTTCAGATTTGAGTTTTGACTAGAACTTCCAATTCTTCTTTGAGATTCGAGTTTCGACTTGAACTTCCAATTTTTCCTTTGAATTTGAGTTTTGACTCAAACTTTCTAATTTCCCTTTAAGAGTCGAGCCCTGACTCGAAGATTTGAGTATTAACTCGAGTTTTCTTTCCTTCAAATTCTGAACTTTCTAGTTTTCCTTTGAGATTCGAGCCCCGACTCGAACCTTTCAGCTTTCCTTTGAAGATTTGAGTTTCGACTCGAGTTTTCTTTCCTTCAAAAATCCGAGTTGGTCTAGTTTTCCTTTGAAGATTTGGGTTTCGACCCAAATTTTCTCTCCTTAAAAACCAAACTTCCTAGTTTTCCTTTGAAGGCTCGAGTTTCAACTCGAATTTTCTAGCTTTCCTTGCAGAATCCGAGTTCTGATTCGGATGTTCTTTCGAAAACCAACTTCTTTGTTGGGGTTACCTTCAAAATCCAGTATTGTGCCAGAACTTACCTTCAGAATTCCAATTTCATATTAGATTTACCTTTGGAGTTCAGCTTCGTGTTGGACTTTCCTGCAGAATCCCACTGATATGTCAAACTCGATGTTAAGCAATTTCCGTTATCAAGGATTTCAGGAATATCTTGCCAAATTGCCATAAAAAAATAGTTGTTGATCTTAAGCTTTATTTGCATAAAGAATTACCTCAAATCTCCTTTAGTATTCTTTCCAAAAGGGTGAAGCTTTTGTGAAGAAAGACTCAAAATTCAGATTTTTTATTGGTCAACCAAGAGGATGCAGAAAAATCTTCGATATGACCAGTAAAGGAAAATCCAATGATATTGCAAAGCCATAAGTGAACTGATATTGATCATAGCTATGGCACATTTTTAAAGACCATTCTTATAACAGTAAGGCAGTGAAAATGTCCTGAGCGATAAAAAGAATTCACTCAATCCATATCTCCTCGACCATTTAAGCTGCAATCAAATATCTGCAAAAGGGATCTCTCAATCATCGTCGAGTTGAAGGTTAGTGGAGTTTAGACCCCCGGGGCCAAAGAAGATTTGGATCATCTCCGAGATGAAGGAGTTTGTGACAGATCCTTTCAGAGAAAGTTCAGATCACCGTCAAGATGAAGGCGGATGAGACGAACCTCTCGACAAACCCTAAAAGATATTTGATTTCTGCTATCATCAAGAGATTCTCAACTCAAGAAACAATATCATCGGTATAATTCCTGAGATAAAAAAAGGATCAGAGCATCTCCAAGTTGAAGGAGTTTGTGACGTACCCTTCTCAGAAAAAAAGAAAAAAAGAAAAGTCAGGACATCTTCAAAATGAAAGATGATGTAATAAACTTCTTCCCAAAAACCCGAGAAAGCTCAATATCTCAAAAAGAGTGCCAAAAAGATCATCGTGGGCAAAGCTCAGATATCAAACTGCCAAACTTGCCAAGAATCTTCTTTATTTATGTGAAATTCGTCTATCAATATCTTTTTACTCAATTGCTTTTATGAAACTAAGAATATTTCCTCTCTTTTCATATCAAGGAAATAAATAGCTTCTTTGAAGAAACCCAACAACAATAATTTGACCTTGATTCTGGATTCTACAGAGTTAGCCCAGTTGAAGGTAATACTCTAGGTAGAAGAGGGAACATCTTTCAAATGTGCTTACCTTCAATTACCTTGAATCAACTATAATTTTTATCATTTTGGCAATATTTTTCAGTTTTCTTGATAAAAAATAAAAACTTGATGTCCGTTTTGATACATCTTGGTGTTGCCTTTTCCTTCTTTCGCATAGTCGAAAGAGTTGCCTTCCCCTCTTTCATAGAGTTGCCTTATTCATCTTTCGCATTGCCGAAAGATTTGCCATTCTCCTGTCAAAAGGATTACCTTATTCATCTTTCGCATTACCGAAAGATTTGCCTTTCTCCTTTCTAAAAGGATTGCTTTATTCATCTTTCGCATTGCCGAAAGATTTGCCCTTCTCCTTTCCAAAAAGGATTGCCTTTATCTTGTCAAAAGGATCGCCTTATTCATCTTTCGCATTGCTGAAAGATTTGCCTTTCTTCTGTCAAAAGGGCTGCCTTATTCATCTTTCACATTGTCGAAAGATTTGCCTTTCTCCTGTCAAAAGGATTGCCTTACTCATCTTTCGCATCACTGAAAGATTTGCCTTTCTCCTTTCAAAAAAGGATTGCTTTATTCATCTTTCGCATCACCGAAAGATTTGCCCTTCTCCTTTCAAAAAGGATTGCCTTATTCATCTTTTGCATCGCTGAAAGATTTGTCCTTCTCCTTTAAAAAAGGATTGCCTTATTCATCTTTCACATCGCCGAAAGATTTGCCCTTTCATCTTTTGCTTTGATCGAAAGATTTTCCTTTCTCCTTTAAAAAAGGATTGCCTTACTCATCTTTTGCATCGCCAAAAGATTTGCCCTTCTCCTTTAAAAAAGGATTGCCTTACTCATCTCTCATGTTCTCGAAAGAATTGCCTTGCTCCTGTTGAAAGGATCCCCTTATTCATCTTTCGCTTTGTCGAAAGAATTGCCTTGCTCCTGTTAACAGGATTGCCTTATTCATCTTTCACATTGTCGAAAGAATCGCCCTGCTCCTTTTAAATTGCCTTATCCGTCTTTCACATTGTCGAGAGAATTGCCTCATGTTATCTTACTCGTCTTTCGCATTGTTGAAAGAGTTGCCTCATATTGCCTTGTTCATCTTTCGCATTATTGAAAGAATTGCCTCATGTTTCCTTATTTCGTCTTTCGCATTGTCAAAAGAATTGTCTCATGTGGCCTTATTCATCTGTTCACACTGATAGATTTTCATCTTATCCTTCTTCAAAAGAATTGCCCTATTCATCTCACTTTCCTTTCAGTCCCGCTCAAGATAAGAGCTAAAACCTGAATCGCAAGAGGCCATATATTTTAAAAGCTATTTCAGTCTCAGCAATGAGATGCCAAGATAAATCCCTTTTCAAACTTTAGGGACCCCCATTTTCGTCCTTTTGCAGACCCCTCTCGGATTTGTTCATCCAAACTTCGAAGGTCCCATCATGGTTTCTTCATTTGAGGATTTCATATGGTCATCCCTTTCAGGTTAAGGGTTAAGCATGAACCTCGCTTCTCGAGGTATCATCCCTTTCAGGTTAAGGGTTAAGCCTGGACCTCGCTCCATGAGGTATCTTCTGTTCAGGTTTGGGTTAAACCTGAGCCTCATTCTGACGAGGTTCCTCGTTTCGACGAGGTAGTTCTCTCAGTCCCATCATGGTTTTCCCCATCAAGGAATCCATGCCCTTCATATCCATCCTAGGAAAGGATCATACTTGAGCTTCATCGCACGAGTCATTTTTCTCAAAAATGTCCCATCAAGGTCTTCGTGTATTCCTTTCCCATTCAGGTAAGGGTAGAACCTGAAATTTATCTTGATATATCATCCCATCCAGACTATGGGCTAAACCTGATTCATTTCAAAAAGCTTATCTTGTCTCACTCATGAGACATGATCAAAATTCACACTTTCACCATTTCGGGATCTTCACCCAAAGTCCCATCACAATTTTCTCATTTATGTTATCTAGTCATAACATTTTTGAGGTTTTCGTCTCCCCAAAGCCATTCAGGATAAGGTTTTAAGCCTGCGAGTAATGATTTCAAAATAAATTCTTCCACACCTAGTTCAGATCTTCTGACTGGAGCATTTTTTTTCAAAATTTGGAGTGTTTTCTTTGCCACTAAGCTCGGCTTTCAACTGGCTTAGTAGCAAAGAGGGGCATCTGTGAACACCCTAACTTTTTCAAAATTTTGTATAAATCCCCTTTTTGCTCCTGGCCCCCATTTTCTATGTAATTGAGTCAATTTTGAGCTAAAATTCCAGTTATTTCTCGGATTCATTGAAATCAAAATCCATTTTCTATATGTGACTCAATTTTGGATCCAGATCCAGTGCCAAAACCTGAATCTGAGCCTCTTTATCCAATCTTTAAACTGAATTTACAAAAATACCAAAAATAATTTCTGAAAGGTTTAGACAGTCCATCTGGTATCCATTTGGATCCACTGTCCTATACTTCTTGATTCGAGGTCCAACAAACTGTAATATTTCCTCAAAATTCAGATCTGAACCTATTTTCTAAAGAAAATTCCAAAGAATAACCCAAATTCTCAGAAAACCCCTCTTTTGTAAATATTTTTAAAAATTTGCAAAATTAGTTTAAAATCCTTTAGTTTTTAGAGTTTTTATTTCAAAAATACCAAAAAAATATAGAAATTACAAAGAAAAACAACAAAAAAATAAAATAGAAAAGGAAAACACAAAAAAAATAGTTTTAGAAATCCCTTTTTGAAAATGAACTTTTTGCTAAAACCCCCTTTTTGAGAAAACCGTTTTGAAAAGGAGCCGCTCTTCTGAAATTTTTAAAAAAATCTTCATACCCGATTCGTAACTTTTCTAACGACCTCTCGCTATAAAGGGAGACCGCTGGAGGAGGTGGAAGACATCCATTTTCACGATCTTGCAGCGCCCATCCGATCCCTCTCTTGATCAAGTCTCCTCCCCTCTTCTTCTCCTTCTTCATTGGAAAAAAGTTTAAGAAGAAGGCGGAAGGGAAGCTCCTTCCTCCCCCTACAAAGCGAAGCAATCCGGTAAGTCGCCGTTCTCCTTTCCTCTGGTTTCCTCTTCTTTAATTTCCTTTGAAAATTTTCCTATTATCGCCCCATTAATGCACCAAAGGTGGTGTTGGATTTCCTATAGCAATCTCAACTTATCTGTGTGCAACATCGATAAGAATCCTTAGATTCCAACACTTTCATTCCTTTGTTATAAATTTTTCTTCCAATTTCTTATTTTATTGCACATCATCATCTCAGTTTTGTTTTCCTTTTCGTTCTTTCTTTTTGTATTTTTTTTTACTGATTGCATTTCCATTTTGCTTTTATTAACATGATCGACCTCCCTTAGCCATTAGCATAATCATGGTCTTCATCTGGGCCTAATCTATGGAGAAATCCACCTATATTCCTTTTACATTTGGAACGATCTCCACGATGATATCCGATCTGATCCTATATCAGATCAGATTCATTTTGTAGAAGTTTTTAATCAATTACATTGAATTTCCGTCTTTCCTAAGATTATAATCACTTTGTTGGCTCATTTTGTGATTTGAGTTCTTTCAATGTAAAAACGCTCTCTGCACCTTGATCGTTATTTCCTTGTAGCCGATTCATGTTTTCTTTTTCTTTCTCTTTGATTTTCGGTTTGCATTTTCTCTCTGTTGTTTTGAGTTCTTAGTTTTATTGTGATTTCCTTTTCTTATTTCAATTGTTATGCCATAGCTGATTCTCAATTCCCTTTTGCTAATCTATCCATGCTTTGATCATTTTTTTTTCTCTTTTGTTTTTTTTCTTTCTTTATCTGCATTCTCTATTACTGCATGCTTTCATCAATTCATTATGTTGCCTTTCTCTTATTTCTTTTACTGTAATTTATGTCTTTCTTTTCTTGTAATTTCGTTTAATACAACCTATTCATTCCCTGTTCCAGCCTATCATCTTGAGTGATGATTTCTTTATTCATATCCAGTACTTTGCTAGTTATATCGCCCATGGATGAGGCCATTAGCAAGAACCTTGTATTATGATTTCTGTTGTTATAGTCATTATTGAATTTTATGCTCAAGTTCTGGAGTTGCCTACATCACTGAATGGAATCCGTGAAAATGGTGTCCAGGATTGAGCATTTGCGTTCCATGCTTTTCTTATCCAACTCTGGGAATGCTATTAGATGGTTTCTTCTGCTTGTAGGTTATTGTGATCATGCAATTTTTTTTCTCTCGTTCCTCTTTTCCTTTCTCTTTTGCCTTTCTAGCCTCTATTACCTTTTTGAGGGGGAATAAAAGATAGAAAAGAAAATAGAATGAGAAAAAAAGAAGGGAGAGGAACTCTTTTGCTAGGTTTGATCTGACAAAAATTTTGAAAAATATTTTAAAATTACTCGCCTCCGTTTTGAAAATTTTGCGGGAAAATGGAGAGACGGGATTCGCTCGTCGGTATGAGGTTCGACCGTTCTTGGAGCTTTTACCAGGGGTAATTGAACCAAGGATCAAATTTATGCCTTTTTGCTTTGCTAAAATATCATCTAAGAATTTATTCTAAGTTTAAATGCACAGAGAATCATGCTTGTGCAATGTAAATGTAGAAATGTTTGCTTTTGAAAAAACGCTTTTGAAAATATGAGATTTTCTAAGTGATTCTGAAGTAAATGTGATAATGGAATGAAGAAATGATTTTTGAATAGTTGAATCTAACTTAGAACTTGAGATAGATCTTGAAAAGATATATAAAGTTCTAAGTCTTGAAATAACCAGAGTTGGAAAAATAAAGTTTTGAATTGAAAGGAATGAAGAGAAAGAGGAATTTTTGAAGCTGAGATAGAAGAAGAAAATGAAGTTTCAAAGTCAAAATGGACTTTGAATTCGAATTTTGAATCTGGATTTTGAAGTGGATGATGAAATTTGAAATGGAATTGAATTCCGGATTTAAAGTTTGAAATCAGGATGAAATTTAAAATTTAGATTTAAGAAATCCAGATGTGATTTGAAAATGTAATTGGCTTTGAAATTTGGAATCCTAAATGGAATTGGATCTGAAATCTGTGATTCAAGATGGAGTTGAATCCGAAATCTGGAATCCTAAATGAAATTGGATTCGAAGTCTGGGATCCAAAATGGAGTTGGATCCGAAATCTAGAATCCTAAATGGAATTTTGAGGATGGATCTGGATTTTGGAAATCCAGATTTTGAACTTACAACTTAGGAAAAATCGAATTTTGAGATTCAGAATTAATCTCAAAACTTTGATTTTTGAACTTTGAGAATCAAGGCTCAATCTTTGGATAGAACTTTGAAGATAAAGAATAAACTTGATTTTAAAGTTTGAATTTGAAATCAGAAGATGAATCAGGAATTTCAAAGTTAAATTGAACTTTGAAATTTGATCTAAGATATTAAATTGAATTTGAAATTGAATAATGAATTTTGGAATTCCAAAGTTGAATTGAACTTTGAAATTTGACTTGAATTGGAAATGGAATTTTGAATATAAAAAATGAATTTGAAATTTCAAAGTCAAATTGAACTTTGAAATTGAATTTTGAATCTTGAAATAAGATAGAATTGAATTTGAATTTATAAATAAGAATTGATTTGAGAAATGAAGAAGGTATTTGAAGAATTATCTCAAAATTCACTTGGATTTTGAAATAATATGAAAAAGAACTTTGAAAATATGATGTAATTCTATCCTAAATGATGAAATGAATTGAAGAATTTAAAATTAGATTTTGAAAAGCATATTTCATTCTTTAAATGAATTGAAATAAGATTGAAGATATGATACATCCCTGACTATGGTCATTGAATGTATTATATAGAAATCTATATTTAAATTCAGGTGAAGAATAAAACATATTTTGGTGCTTTTATAGAGTTTAAAATGAAATTAACTCTCAATATATCCTGACTATGGCCATTGATATATATTTTGAGTTAATTCTAAGTTAAACTCTGATAAAGGAAGAAAATATTTAAAAACATGCTGATTTTTGAAAAGGGTCCAGTGTGGATCCAGTGTTATCCCATAAAAGATGAAAATCCTAAGTTTTGTTCACATCCTGACTATGGCCATTGATGCAAATCATCAACTTAAGAGTTAATCACCTTTTATAAAACGGTGCACGTGCCATTCGTGTACCCATTTGTGATTTCTTGAGAAATAAAAGAAAATAATGAAACAGAGGGTATTTACATGCTCATTCATTCTATTCTAGTGCAGAAAAAATGTAAAATTCTCATTGATTTCTAACTATTATAAATTTTTTTAGATTGAATTTGAAATAAAAGCTCCTAATCTGAACAGGGATCCAATAATTTCTACATATTCCTGCAAAACAAGGAATTAGCACAAGGTAACGAAGATACAAGATACGAATAAAAATTGAAGGTATTATATCAAAACCAATATACACATGGTTATGCCTAAGGATGATGCTTGTGCCAAACAAAAGATATATACATAAAACCCGAATGACATGCTTAGGCTAACTAGAAATATGCATATGCATAGCCTAAGCGATAAACTTAGGTTGACTGAAAAGTACATGTGTAAAACCTAAACCACCATGGGAATATACGTGAAAAGGTAATAACTAAGCTAAGGGAAATATGGTGACATGTGTGTGTAGGTGAAAATGCTGGGGTTATGAGATGTTGTGTTGCGAGTTAAATAAAGGCTGTACAGGGGAAGTTGGAAGTGAAAGTGTAATAGAGTTGGGAATGTTTATAATGATAAAGACTGTCTGAAGGTGCTGGAATCTACAGATGACAGGGTAGATGAAGTGTGATGAGATGTTATGAACTATAGTAGATAGGTGATGCTATGGCATGAAGGCACATGGCTGACAATATTAGTTAAAGATGATGAATGTATGGCAGGCTGCTAAGGAGTTCATACAGAGCAAGGGAATAGGACTTACCGTGGGCTTAGGGCATTGGCTGTTGGTAATGGGCAATGCATGAAAGTAAAGGAGAGGTGATGAAGGTGAAATGAAAGGTGGAATGGGGAGTGATAGTGGTACTGTGCATGCAAAGGCTGTATATAGGTAAAACACAAATATGGATTTACAGGGACAACACAGAAAATGGAGTATATTATATGTGATAAGGTGTATGGACAATGGTATAGTGCTTAAAGAACTTACAGTTCAATACCCAAATGCATATCCAAGGTGTATAAAGATTATGCACAAAAGAGCGTGGATAGAATATATACAGGCATCAATGAAGAACAACCACATGAATAATATTGGAAAGGCAAAACTATTTTCGAAAAAAAAAAACGAATAAAGCAAAAGACTTCCTTCACTAAGTGGATCCAGACTAAGGAAAGTCTAGCAAATCACAATTTCACAGTATGGGCAGCTATATGCTATTTCTTTGGCTGAAATATCGAGACAGAGCAAAGCATTTGGGAACTTAATATAAATGAAAATGAAAACATGAAATAATACAGAAAATGTGTTGGAACAGAGTTGTTCCATTTGCTATTGCAAAGGAGTGAATTGGTTTTGCTACATGCAGATCGATCGCACAATCTTGCTAAAAAAAAGAAAGAAACGAAGAAACAAAAACAATATATGGATGAAACTTAGAAGAAGACCAAAAGAAATTTCTATGAAGAATCGAAAAAGGGAAAAGAAAGAAGCTCTTACCTGATATGAAGGAGGAAGGAAGAGGAAGATTTCCTTCAGGAGCGAGCGTGATTCTGCCTGATAGAGGGGTGAGGACTGGATGCCTGAGCCAGAAGGGGTGAAGACGGATCCCTCATTCATTTGCATGCTTTCCTTTTAAAGAAGAAGAGGATAGTTCGGGAGGAAAATTATTGGAGATGGATGGAGGAGAACCCAGGCGATGGTTGGAGATTGAAGGTGGAAACAGAGGGGAAAATGTGCGCGGGAGATGGCCATTGAAATTTTTCTCAAATTCTCAAGAGGGGGCTCCTTTTAAAAAAATTTCATAAGAGGGTTTTCAAGAGAGGTTTTGACAAAACAATTTTTCAAAAAGAGTTTTGATTGCCTATTTCTCTGGATTTTTGGAATTTTTCTACTGTTTTCTCTTTTCGATTTTTTTATTTTTTTTGTTCTTTTCTTGAATATATATATATATATATATATATATATATATATATATTTGTATTTTTGAAAACAAAACTCTAAAAACTAAGGAATTTAAACTAATTTTACAAAATTTTCAAAATATTTACAAAAGAAGGGTTTTTCTGAAAAATCAGGGTTATCTTGGAGAAATTTCTTTAGAAAATGGGTTTTTGACCCAGGTTTTTGAGAAAATGTTCGAGTTTTGACACTCGAATCGAGAAATACAACATGATGGATCCAAACGGATGTCGGAGGGACTGTCCGATCTATTTAAAAACTATTTTTGGTATTTTCTGTAATTTTAATTTAAAAGTTGGACAACGAGACTCAGATTTGGATCTTGACAATGGATCTGGATCCGAAATCAAGTCAGATATATAAAATGAATTTAATTTCAGTAAAACTTGATAAATGAGCTGGAATTTAGATTTAAAAATGACTCATTTGCTCAAAAAATGAATTTAGGGGCAAGAAGGGAATATTTACAAGATTTTGAAAATTTTGGGGTGTTCACAGATGCCCCTCTTTGCTACTAAGCCGGTTGAAAGCCGAGCTTAGTGGCAAAGATAACACTCTAAATTTTGAAAATGCCCCAGTCAGCAGATCTGAACTGAGTGTGGAAGAATTATTTTGAAAAGATTGCTTTTCAAGCTTAATACCTTATCCTGAATGGCTTTGGGGAGACGAAATCCTTGAAAATGATATGACTGCATAACAGAAATGAGGAAATCGTGATGGGACTTTGGGCGAAGATCCTGAAATGATAAAAGATAAGAATTTTGATCAAGTCTCATGAGTGAGGCGAGATCAGCTTTTTGGAATGCTTCATGTTTAACCCTTAACCTGGATGGGACGAAGATATATCAAGATAACTTGGATAGGGAAAGGAATATATGAGGACCTTGAAGGGACATTTTTGAGAAAATGCTACATAAGATGAAGCTCAAGCAGGATTCTGTCCTGGATGGATATACAAAGCCTGGATTTCTCGATGGGACGAACCATGATGGGACTGGAAGGAAACACCTCGTCGAAACGAGGAACCTCGGTAAAACGAGACTTAGGTTTAACCCAAACCTGAAAAAGGAAGATACCTCGAGGGGCGAGGTTCAGGCTTAACCCTTAACTTGAAGGGGACAACCATACAGAATCCTCGAATGAAGAAACCATGATGGGACCTTCGGAACTTGGACGGACAAATCCGAAAGGGGTTTGCGAAAGGAAGAAGATGGGGTTCCCTAAAGCATGAAAAAGGGATGATCTTGGGCGTCTCATGGTTGAGACTGAAATAGCCTTTGAATTTAATGACCTCTTGCGGAAAATACAGGTTTTGACCCTTAACCTGAGTGGGAACAACCATACGGATTTCTCAAATGGAGAAACCATGATGGGATAGGAGAGATACTTCAACTGAATGGGGTAACTCTTCTAGAAGATATAAACAATGCTAGATTGCACCAAAATGGATATTGGATATTTATTTCATTCTTAGAATATCTAGAAATTTTTTGCCAATAAGATAAAATTATAATTGACTCACAACGCTTTAAAATGTGTAGGTATGTGCCAAAGATATTCCCTCTTTTACCTAGAGTATTTCCTCCAACGAGGTTAACTCCTCAGTTTTAAGAGTCAAATTCAAAATTTTAGCGCTGATGACTTTCTTCAAGGAAGCTATCCATTTCCCTGATATGAGAAGAGAAGAAATATTCTTAATCTCATAAAAGCAAGTAGTGTAAAGATATTGATAAAAAATTTCGCATAAGAAAAGATGACTTCTGACAATTTTGGCAGTTTGATATCTGGGTGTTTTCCCATGATGATCTTCTTGCACTCTTTTTGAGTCATTGGGACTTTTCGGGCTTTTTACATCATCCTTCATTTTGGAGATGTCCTGACTTTTCTCTCTTTTTTTCGGGGAAGGGTACGTCACAAACTCCTTCATCTTGGAGATGTTTCGATCCTTCTTTTATCTCAGAAATTATATTGATGATATAGGCTCAAAAGGTCTATTGATGATAGCAGAAATCAAATATCATTTAGGGTTTGTCGGTAGGTTCATCACACTCGCCTTCATCTCGACGGTGATCTGAACTTTCCCTGGAAGGATCCTTCACAAACTCCTTCATCTCGGTAGATGAACCAAATCATCTTTGGCCCCGGGGGTCTACTCGCCTATTCGCCTTCATCTTGACGACAATTTGAGAGATCCCTTTTGCAGATATTTGATTGCAGCTTTAGAATGAGAAGATATGAATTGAGTGCATTTTTTTTGTAGCTCAGGATATTTCCACTGTTTGATTGCCAGAAAATCATCTTTAAACATGCGTTATAGCCATGATCAATATCAATTCGCTTCTGGCTTTTCAACGTCATCGAATATTTCTTTCGCCAATCATACTGAGGATATTTCTCTCATCCTTTTGGTTGATCAGCAGGGAAAAGATTTTAATTTTACCTCTTTTTCGCAAAAAGTTTCACCTTTTTGGAAAGGATACTAGAGGTAATCAGAGGTGATTCTTCTGTGTAGTAAGAATATTTGGAATCAACAAATACTTTTAGCAAATTGGCAAGGTTTTCGAGAATCCTTAGTGAAATAATCACTCAATATAGATTTTGACGAAACCTTGAGTTGAACTTGGGAAGGAATATTTAGATTTTTGTTTTGACCGACCAACTTGAAAGCAGGATTTTTTTGGAAGTACCAGCTCGAAAGCAAGATTTTGATTGCCCGACCAGCTCGAAAGCAGGATTTGTTTGCCCGACCAGCTCGAAAGCAGGATTTGATTGACCGACCAACTCGAAAGCAGGATTTGTTTTGCCAGACCAGCTCGAAAGCAGGATTTTGATTGATCGACCAGCTCGAAAGCAGGATTTGATTGACCGACCAGCTCGAAAGCAGGATTTGTTTTGCCCGACCAGCTCGAAAACAAGATTTTAATTGATTAACCAGCTCGAAAGCAGGATTTTGATTGACCGACCAGCTCGAAAGCAGAAGTTTTGGAAGTACCAGCTCGAAAGCAGGATTTGATTGACCGACCAGCTAGAAAGCAGGATTTTGATTGCCCGATCAGCTCGAAAGCAGGATTTTGATTGCCCGACCAGCTCGAAAGCAGGATTTGATTGACCAACCAGCTCGAAAGCAGGATTTTGATTGCCCCACCAGCTCGAAAGCAGGATTTTGATTGCCCCACCAGCTCGAAAGCATGATTTGATTGACCGACCAGCTCAAAAGCAGGATTTGTTTGCCCGACCAGCTCGAAAGCAGGATTTGATTGACCGACCAGCTCAAAAGCAGGATTTTGGTTGGTAAAATGATTGGCATTGATAGAGTTGTGACCCGAAGGTTTGAGAATGATGGATATTTGATGAGATTATAGCCCGAAGGCTTGATAGTGATAGATATTTGATGGGTTTGTAACCCGAAGGTTTTGAAGATGGTAGACATTGATAAAATGGTAACCCGAGGGCTTGATAATGAAAGACTTTTGACAAAATTGATAGACATTTTGATGAGGATTTAGGAAATCATAATAAACAAATGATTCAGGTTTATCCCTTAACCTGAAAAAGAAAAGAATACCTCGAAGGCCGAGGTTCAGTTTTTGCCCCTTGACCTAAAAGGGAGGAGGGAGATTTTTGGAGGATATACTCGAGACTTGAATTTAGGAGGGATATGACAAGATTTATGATTTATGATCTAGGATTTAGATGGACCGCACAGTTAGCTGTTTGTGGTCCAATTTTCAGGATTAACCCCTTATCCTGAACGGGGAAAAGAATAAAATTTAAGCAGATAGAAGAAAATAGAATTTTAATGAAATATTGATAAAAAATGGAGAAAATTTTGAGGAAAATTTATTTACTTTGTAAAAGAATTCTCACAAGTAGCATTTGTTGCTCCTATGAGCCATCTCAGGATTATCCCTTATCCTGAGAAAGAATACCTCGAATGTCGAGGTTCAGGTTTATCCCTTAACTTGAAAGGGGAAAAGAATAGAATTTAAGAAAATTGATATAAATTTAAAAAATTAATTTGATGAAACTTGTATTTGCAAAAAGAATTCTCATAGGTAACATTATTGCCCCTACGAGAGGTCTCAAGATTATCCCTTATCCTGAATGGGAAAAAGAATAGAGTTTAAGAAAATTTAATGAAGGAGAATTGATATAAATCTAGAAAATCAATAAAGATTGATAAAACTTGTATTTGCAAAAGAATTCTCATAGGTAACATTATTGCTCCTAAGAGGGGTTTTAGGATTATCCCTTATCTTGAATGGGAACACCTCGGACAACGAGGGTCAGGTTTATCCCTTAACCTGAGGGGGAAAAAAATAAGAGAATACCTCATGGGAAAGAGGCATCAGGTTTATCCCTTAACCTGAAAGGGTAAAGAGTTGATAAAATTTAATAGAATTGAGGAAATATTGATAATTTTGATAAAACTTGATAAAATTGATGTAAACTTGATAAAAATATGAATAAAATGAATGAAACTGATAAAGATATCCAAATTAACTGAAAATTTATAAGATTTAAGAGAAAAAGGAGTTTTTCTGATCCTGTCTGCATATGGGATCTTGAAAGGAAAATGTTTATTTAAAAGATAGGTGAAAAATCATTTTTGGGAAGAAAGTCTACTGCAAGAAGAATGATCAACGCGAAAGCTGATCCTTAAAAAGGGGAATCATCATGAGAGATCATCATGAGGGTTAATTTTGAAGATAATGATTTAAAAACCCATTTTGGAAAGAAAAACCAACACAAGGGTTGACTTTGAAGATAATGGCTTACAACCTAGAAAAGGAAAATCAAAGTTTTGACCAAAATTTTTGAACTTTTTGGTGATCATGAAGAAGATTTTGCAGAAATTTTCAAGATTTTATGATTTTGAAAAATCCCTCATAGGTAATATCACTTCTCTCATGAATGATGTTTTGGGATTGTCCCTTATTTTAAAAAGAATAGGAGAATTTTTTTTCCAAAATAAATGCCCCATCGTGGCGAAGGATAGAAGTATTTGATATCAACAGATACGAAGAAAATTGACATTTCATTGATAGAAAATATTGATAACAACGACTGAAATATTTACAAGTTTGTTGACCAAAGGTCACAAAAGACTGGGACTGAGTTGTCCCTATTTAGGTGACTGAAAAAAGAGAAAGTAGAAAATATTGGCAAGGTTCGGGAAGCTAGGCCAGGACGGGTAGCTATTCTTCTTCTTGATCTTCCACCAGCAACTTTTTATCAATGCAGTCTTGGACGATGTTTTTGAAAACAAAGCAGTGTTCGGTGTCGTGACCCATCGCCCAATGGAATTTGCAGAACTGATCCTTGAACCTTCCCATAGTCACAGGAGGATCTGCTACCTTGGGAAGTTTAACCATCTCCTTTGTTGTCATATACTCAAGAACTTCCTCAAGCGATTGCTCTAAGGGGGTAAACTCACGGTTATATCCCCAACCGTCGTGCTTCGGCTTCCCTTGGGGCTTTGATTCTAACTGGATGTTCGAGGGAGTGATGTTATTCTGCCTGTTGATCCCATTCTTTTGATTGGAGCAATCATCTCTGCCTAATATGCTGGTATGGTTCTTTCTACCACCTCTTTTGTTTTTGCCGTTGTTGTTGTTAGAGGAACTGGTAGAGAAGGTGAAGTTGATTTTCTTTTTCACATCCTGACTGCCTCCCGCCAAGGTAATGCCATGGTAGGTTCCATTCTCTAATCCCATTTCGAGCCATTCAACTCGCTCTATTAACTTAATGAAGGAATTGGACGGAGAAGTGGAGATCAGACCCTTCAGAGGTTGAGAGAAATTGTTCAAAATGATTGAGAGTGCATGCCCCTCTGATATTGGATCCTTCATCTGGTTGCAGGTAGATCTCCATCTATGAATGAAATCTTTTGCCCTCTCATCGTCATTTTGCTTTAGGTTGAATAGGTGGTTGAGGGTAGGCTGAGCTTCAGTATTGAAAAGGAACCTTTCGATGAACAGGTTGATGACTTTGTCAAAGTCTCGCAGTTCAATCGGGTTGATATGGTCGGCATACCATCTTGTTGCAACTCCCTCCAGACTATGTGGAAAGCATAGGAATAAAGCCCTATTGTTCTTTCTGAATCGGTTGCACTCGGCGAAAAATGTAGCCATATGAGCCTTGGGGTTGCCGGTCCCATCAAACTTTATGAATTTACGAGGAAGATCTTCCCAATTGTCATCCCCTTCTAGGCCGTCATAAAAATCTGCACCAGTGTAGATCTTTTTGCCTTTATCCTAGGTTTGTAAGTCTTTGATTGCATGAGTCATTTCTCTCATTTGCTCATGCATCAGATCTTCTGCTGGGATCTGAAACTTGGTTTTGCTTGCTGACTCATGCCCCTCATTGATTTTCTTGGGCCGATACAAGGGGTTGTGAAAATATGCCGGTTGCTCTTCTTCTGAGTCCTCCTCTGCTGACTCTAAAGTGCTATCATACTGAACTTGCTTCTTGCTGACTTTTCCCTTGTTTTTGCTTTTAGAAGAGATTTTCTCAGGGTTTTCCTCAGCTTGTTCAGACATCATTTTGGCCATCACTTTCTGAAACAACTTGTATATAGCTGAATCAACATTGCTTTTTGTTTCTTGGCCCTGTTGCTTGGATGATTTGATGGAGTTCATTTCCTCTCCTTTACTGTCGCTTTGTTGTGGCACTGTTTCCTTTCCAGTCCTTGTCCGAACCATGATGGAATGTCAATGTCCTCTCTGTAGGTTAAAATGGGATATTTAGGAAAAAAATTTTGGAGGAAATTATGATAAGGGGAGAAATCAAAATCTGATGATGAAAATATCCCATTACGAGGGATCGGGTTGTCACCAAAAATTTGTGACAACCACATTTTTTCTGAAAAAAAGGATGAACAAGTATTTAATTTTGAAAGGGACATATCCCGACAAAAATTTTATCTCAAAAGAGGGTAAGGAATAAAAGGGAATTTGAAAGAGGATATAAAAGAAAAATTTGAAGAATTTGCAGGCAGGATCAAAGAATTTGAAGAAATCAGAAAAGAAAAAATGCACCTGGGTTTTAAAAACAAAAGCAAAAATTTTGAATAATATATACCCAGGGTTTTGGAAAATATAAAGAAGATAAAATATCACAAATATACAAACAAGGATGCGCAAAACAACACTCCCTAAAGGATGACTCTAAATGCAATACTTGAAATGGCTGATAGGACCTTAATCCTAACTCTAAGATTTATATTATCTGATTCCAGTCAAGGTAAGCCGATATACTCAAGCCGAAGCTCGAAGTACGTGGCATATAAGATATCTCTTCGGTTCTAAGGTAAAGGCTTCCCAACATCCTTGAGCACCTACCGATATACCTCGGACTATGGCCCTTAGGTACGTGGTAGGGGGGCGCGAACCCAAATAAGTGGTCTAGTTGTGAGGCTCTTTCTCGAACTATGGTTCAGTGAGACAGCCTAGCAACGTGAAGACTGGGACAATATAGGTAGGGATGTTTTCAAAAATATGTTCAATATGCAGATAAAAACCAGAAAGCTCTAATGCAAGTCCTAAAGAGCTAAAATTTAAATGAAAAGAAGCATACACTTGCATACATTGTTTACATTCAATCCCTAAAATTGAGGAGAGTTGTATTTCAGACCTAAGTCTAATGTGAACATGGAATAATCTCCTCAATATGGTCCTACCAAACCATGCTTAGATCATATATGCAATGATGTCAGCTTAGGACAGAGTCTAGGCTCCTAAGGTTTGCATGGAAATGAAGCTGGCATAGAAGAATAAAGACTTAGAAAATATTAAAGCAAAGGAAAAGGCATTAAATTCGACCGGATGAAGACGATGTCCCATCTTGGTCGCCAAAACTGTGATCATCGCAAAATTTTTCCTCTCTTGTGGTTTCTCTCTCTTCCTTCTCTTTTCCTTTTCCAACCTCTATTTTCCTCCTTTTTGAAGGGAGGAAAATAAAAGACAGAAAAGAAAGAGAGAAGAGAAGAGAAAAGAAAGAGAAAAGAAAGAGAAGAGAGATGAATTCTTTTGCGGGGCCTCACTTGACCTCGATTTGAAGATATTTAGAAATTTAACTCGCCTCTGTTTTGAAAATGTTTGCGGGAAAACTGGGAGAGACGGGATTCCCTCGTCGGTACGAGGTTCGACCGTTCCTGGCGCCTTTACCAGGGGTAATCGAACCAAGGATCGAATTTATGCCTTTTGCTTTGCCTAAATATTATCTAAGAATTTATTCTAAATCTAAATGCACAAAGAATCATGCTTGTGCAATGCAGAGATGTATGCTCTTTTTGGAAAAATGATTTGAAAATTCTCCAAGTGTTTGATAATGGAGTGAAGAAATGGTTTTTGAATGGTAAAATCTAACTTAGGACTTGAGATAGATCAGAGAAGTTCTAAGTCTTTGAAATGATCAGAGTTGGGAAAATAGCTCTTTTGAATTAGAAAGAATGGTTTGAAGATGAGATAAAAAAAAGAAAAAGGAAAGAAATTCCAAAGTCAGAAAATAGACTTTGAACTTAGATTTAGGAGAAGAGATAAAACTTGTAATGAAATTGGAATCTAAAATTTGAAATCATGATGGTTTTGAGAAATCCAAATGGTATTTAGAAATAAAGTGGATTTAGGAAGTTCAGATGAGATCTGAAAATGAAATTGGATTTGAAATTTAGAGTTGGGAATGGAATTTGGATTCTGGATCCTAAATAGAATTGGATCCAAGATCTGGAATCCAAGGTCTGGAATCCAAGATGGATTTGGATTCTGAATCCTAAAATGGATTTTGGATCTTAAAATGGATTTAGGATCTTAAAATGGATTTAGGATCTGAAATCTGAGATCCAAGATAGAGTTGGACTCTGGACCCTAAGACGGAATTTGGATCTGAAGTCTGAGATCCAAAGTGGGAGTTGAATCCTGGATCCTAAAATGAAATTGGATATGAAGTCTGAGATCCAAAAGTGGAGTTGGATTCTGGATCCTAAAATGGGATTGGATCTGAAGTCTGAGATCCAAAGTAGAATTGGATCCTGGATCCTAAAATGGGATTGGATCTGAAGTCTAAGATCCAAAGTAGAATTGGGTTCTGGGTCCTAAAAATGGTTTTGGATCTGAAGTCTGAGATCCAAGGTGAAGTTGGATTCTGGATCCAGAATCCTAAATGGGAATTGGATCCGAAATCTGGAATCCAAGATGTAATTTGGATCTAACTTTGGATTTGGAATTTCAAAATTGATTTGAGAATAAAGTCAAATTGGACCTGAATTTGGAGCTTGAATTTGGAATTTAGAAAATGAATCAAGAATCTCAAAGTTAAATTGAACTTTGAATTTGATTGGAGTTTTGAATATAAAATGAATTTGGAATTTTAAAGTCAAATTGAACTTTGAAATCTGATTTGAATTGGAATTTTTGAATATAAAATGAATTTGAAATTTTAAAGTCAAATTGAACTTTGAAATCTGATTTGAATTGGATTTTTTTTTAATATAAAATGAATTTGAAATCTCAAAGTTAAATTGGACTTTGAGATTGAAAAATGAAATAAAATTGAAAATGAAAAGTTGAATTGGATTTTACAAGACTTGAAGATTGATTGAAGAATATATTAACATCACTTGGAGTTTTGAAAAAGGAATTTTGAAAATATGATGCAGTTCTATATCCTAAATGATGGATGAATTTAAAGAATTTAAAATTTGGATTTTGAAAAGTTATTCCATTCTTTAAATGAATTAAAATAAGATTGAAGATATGATACATCCCTGACTATGGTCATTGAATGTATTATATAATAATCTGTATTTAAATTCATATGAAGAATAAAACACATTTTGGTGCTTTTATAGAGTTTAAAATGAAATTAACCCTCAATATATCCTGACTATGACCATTGATATATATTTTGAGTTAATTTTAAACTAAACTCTGATAAAAGAGGAAAATGTTTAGAAAAAAATATGATGAATTTTGAAAAGGATCCAGTGTGTATCCAGTGTTATTTTATAAAAGATAAAAATCTTAAGTTTTGTTTACATCCTGACTATGGCCATTGATGTAAATCATCAACTTAGGATTAATTACCTCTTATGAAATGGTGCACGTGCCATTCGTGTTCCCATTTGTGAAGTTTTTTGGAAAATAAAGATAAAAACATGAAAATAAGCAATTTATGATATTTACAATGCTCATTCATTCTATTTAAGACAGGAAATGTAAATTCTCATTTAAGATCTAACTATTACAACACATAAAATTGAATTCACAACTCCAAGTAATGATATTTTCCACACATTCCCTGCAAAACATTTTAGTTAGTATGAAAGCAAAAGAAAATTACATATGTCACATCAATTTCAAAGATGCAGATGGTGAGATGCTCACATGACACGATATTTATGATTTAAAGTGGAGAAAGGATGATATGTATATATATATATATATATATATATATATATATATATATATATATATATATACGACATATATGCCACAGAGATGAATGATAGCTTGTGAGATGGAAGGCATGGCATTAGTTTGTTTGTTCATTACAAACATACTAATGAGTAGTATATGATAATTATAGCATGCAGGGTCAATATCAAATGAACATCAATGAAACGAATGGGACAAGTAAGGAATACAGTAGATCACATCAGTAGTGAAGGAGGTAATGGTAACGTGTGTTGCAAAACATGCTGGAAGATAGTACAGGAGATGACTGTAGCAGCAAGGTGTGGCTGGGGATAAGAATGGAGGTGGTCACAGCAGTGTGGTGCTGTGTGGCAAGTGCAGGGGATGGTGTAACAGGGTGTGGTAATGGTGGAGATGTGAGATCTATAGATGTAATGCCACTAAAAATATGTTTTAAATGTTGTGATGGGATGGAACACAGTGGTGGCTACTGTAGGCGCAGGAAATGGATGAATGGTAGCTGGAAATACAGAAGGATGGGCTGGAATGTGATGAATAGAGTATATGTAAGATGAAATGGATGAAATATAACAAATGTAACCAAGAATTGGATGTGAGAGAGAGGTGGTGCTGAATATAGAAGTAGTAAGATATGTATGATGGGTGCTGGAAAACAGTGACAGCAGCGAACAGGTGATGGAACTAAGCATGGTGAGCTGGGATGAATAGTGGAGGTTTAGGATGTGCAATAGTGGCATGTGCTGGGAGTGTGTGAAGAAGATTGCTGGAGATATGAATAATATATTTTACAGATGGTGACTGTAGATATTGTGTTATAAGTGCGGGGAAACATGAATGATTCTTAGCAATCTCACAAAGGGGCTTTAGTACCATTAGCAAGTTGAAGAAATGGGGCGAAATGGGAGATGATTGTAGACAAGTGAGGCTGCTGTGTTAACAGGGTACTGCTATAGCAATGGAAGACCGGGCTGTGAATATTAAACAATGAATGAGAAAGAAGCCATAGGTGATGGTGGCAATGTAGGATAAGACAATGATTCATATGGCAACAACAGTTGGTAAGTATTTTGGTGAATGGTGGCTGGAAGAGGATGGCAGCAAGTTGATGGGCAACTGGATGATATGATGCCACACAGAGATGTGATAAAGTGGGGGAAGATGGTGGCATGTACATCAGCTCTTTACGTGACTGCAGATGTAAGAAGAAGCATAACAATGCTTTCTTTTTTTGTACTGCTGTAGGCTCAAAGAGACTGCAGTGGTGTGGCTGCAGGTGAGGGAATACTAGTTACAGAAGATATAAGACTTTTCCTATGTCAAAACAGGGACATAATGTTTAAAACACTCAGAATCGAAATCATACGCTCCAAGCTTTTTAGCTTTTTGTTGGTGATGAAACTCCTTCAACATTAATGAATATGTGATGAAATTCATTGCATTAACTGATATTATAAGGGGTTTTAAACTTGATTCTATAATAAGAGAAGGGCATTGTTACAACAATTTATGAGCTTTTACAGTCAATGGAATAAGATAAAATTTCAATAAAAAAAAAAAGAAAAAGAAAAAGAAAAAGAAAAAGAAAAAGAAAAAGAAAAAGAAAAAGAAAAAGAAGAAATCAGGACTTACCATAAATGACAGAGGGACTTACAATACCTCAAACACTGATCCTTCGAACCTTTGCATTTCAGACCGTTCTCACACCAGAAGATTTTCCTGCATCAATTTCAAATAGCTCATGCCCAAATCTAACAGGGGTGTGGAACAAAACATTTAGATTATATTTTTACCAAGTAAATGACAAGCTTGTTGAATTCTGGAGGAGCGGGTAGCCTGGAATAGTGCTTGGTGATGGACACAAAATCTCTTTCAGCATCCACCAAAGAGAATGGATAAACCTCCAGAAAGCGATTCCAGTGAATACAATTGTGCAAACCAAAATGGATAATTTCTTTCATATGCCTCAAAGCGGTCCAAATCAAAGCAGTGCGATCCAAAGATGGATCACCACATGACTTACCTCCAATGTTGGTTAAACAAGATCACCATCTTTTGATTTTTTTTTATCATTCCGGAGATGATGAATCATGCTAGCATTTGCTTCGCCTCCAGCAACAGGATCGCAGACCATTCTTTGAACACTTCTCGACCATTGTCTATAGAATAGCCTCACAAGCAATTGATGTCGATTCCTTCATTAGGTAAAATTCTGATGTTGATTGCATCCATCATTAGGGAATAACTTAGATGCCTTCTCAATCACATCTAGAAGAAACTCATGCGTTGCTCCAACTGGAAATGACCTTACAGCCTTAGTTAGTTCTCTATGGCAGTTTCAACACCTGCTAAATCAATTCTTGGGGCTAGGATCAAGCAAAAACAAACCTAAACCGAGGCCTATACTTAGAACAGACATACCCCAGATTATTGGCAGCATGTGATATAAAGGTATTCAACATTCTGTATGAATGCACATAGTGCCACGTTAGTCACCATCCTCACAGGGGCAGACGCAAAAATGACCAGACTCCCTTCTGGGAACATCTTCAATATCTTTTTTTTTAGAACTGAATGAAGTTCAGCTGCTACCAGATGTTCTCCGGTAATTGAGATAAGCATATATAACTAAAATGATGCATGCAAATCCAAAATTACAAAGAAAGATAAATGGCATGCAACATTAATAATGATGTGCTGATGAGTAAGGGTAAAATCCCCATCACACGGAGACACCTCCTGTGAGAGAGAATATATTGATTCATCAAATGTCAACAAGGTGATTAGCAGGGGGGGGTGGTGTTAAACGAAGCAAGAATATGCCAACAAAGACTTCCAAAATAACCGAACATCTTTTAACAGAAGATAAAATTATTCAAAGAAAATGCAGGAGATAAAAACATCGATAATGACAAAAAAAACTCTCATATCTGTGAACAAATCAGGCATTGGCATGGCAAATCGATGTAACCATTGATTCCAAAAGGGCTCGGCTAGCCTTTTCTTGTATTGCCTAAGGTGACCAGATCAAAGGGTGATATAAGGAAAAACAAGAGTTAAGATACAATCAGAGAATTAAAAACAAGGGGATCTGATATAAGTTAGATTTTGGATTGAATAAATAATATGGCAAACCCCATGGATATAGGGGAGTTAGAACAAACAATGAAACCTAGAGAATGAGCAATACTAAAAAAAAATGCTACAATGTAGTATATATAAAGAAGAGCTGAACAAAACCTGTAAAAAAATGCAGGAAATAGATGCTAAAATTGAACATATTAATAAAAAGGTAGAATGATTAAAACAGAAAACAACTAAGGTACATAAGTGGATTAAAAAAAAAATTCAAATGCAGATTGGCATAGAGCCATTTTCCCAACAGACCTAGGTTAGATGTTGGATTTCAAAGCAATTCTGATCTGAGTTCCAGATCACCAGCTGTTGCAATAGGCTGCAGGTATATGGCGATATTCATATGATGGAACGAGGTCTTAAGCATCACAGAATGCTAAAGTGGGAACAAAGACGATGTAACAAAACAAAGTGAGAATAATGATGATCAAAGCAAAAGATCAAACAGAAATGGGTTAGGAATTAAAACAAATAATAATAATAATAATAATAAAAAAGAAGACATAACAAAAATTAACAATGCAATGATCGATAAAAAAATGGGAATAGGGCAATCAAATAGCAAGAGGAATGAGTATGCTGTAAACTGGAATTTCAAGTCAGCGTAATAGAACAAGATCAATGGATGATTAGTGTGGAAACAAAAAAATAAATCAGAAGGAGAACGATGCACTACCTAATTATCGAGACAGAGCAAAGCATTTGGGAACTTAATATAAATGAAAATGAAAACGTGAAATAATACAGAAAATGTGTTGGAACAGAGTTGTTCCATTTGCTGTTGCAAAGGAGTGAATCGGTTTTGCTACATGCAGATCGATCGCACAATCTTGCTAAAAAAAAGAAAGAAACGAAGAAACGAAAACAATATATAGATGAAACTTAGAAGAAGACCAAAAAAAATTTCTATGAAGAATCGAAAAAAGGAAAAGAAAGAAGCTCTTACCTGATATGAAGGAGGAAGGAGGAGGAAGATTTCCTTCAGGAGCGAGCGTGATTCTGCCTGATGGAGGGGTGAGGAATGGATGCCTGAGCCAGGAGGGGTGAAGACGGATCCCTCATTCATTTGCGTGCTTTCCTTTTAAAGAAGAAGTGGATAGTTCGAGAGGAAAATTGTTGGAGATGGATGGAGGAGAACCCAGGTGATGGTTGGAGATCGAAGGTGGAAACAGAGGGGAAAATGTGAGCGGGAGATGGCCGTTGAAATTTTTCTCAAATTCCCAAGAGGGGGCTCCTTTTAAAAAAAATTCATAAGAGGGTTTTCAAGAGAGGTTTTGACAAAACAATTTTTTTAAAAAGAGTTTTGATTGCCTATTTCTCTGGATTTTTGGAATTTTTCTACTGTTTTCTCTTTTCGATTTTTTTATTTTTTTTGTTCTTTTCTTGAAATTATATATATATATATATATATATATTTGTATTTTTGAAAACAAAACTCTAAAAACTAAGGAATTTAAACTAATTTTACAAAATTTTCAAAATATTTACAAAAGAAGGGTTTTTCTGAAAAATCAGGGTTATCTTGGGGAAATTTCTCCAAAAAATGGATTTTTGACCCAGGTTTTTGAGAAAATGTTCGAGTTTTGACACTTGAATCGAGAAATACAACATGATGGATCCAAACGGATGTCGGAGGGACTGTTCGAGCTATTTAAAAACTATTTTTGGTATTTTCTGTAATTTTAATTTAAAAGTTATACAACGAGACTCAGATTTGGATCTTGACAATAGATCTAGATCCGAAATCAAGTCAGATATATAAAATGAATTTAATTTTAGTAAAACTTGAGAAATGAACTGAAATTTAGATTTAAAAATGACTCATTTACTCAAAAAATGAATTTAGGGGCAAGAAGGGAATATTTAAAAGATTTTAAAAATTTTGGGGTGTTCACATGGGGGTAATACTCTAGGTGGAAGAGGGAACATCTTTAAAAAGTTCTTACCTTTAATTACCTTGAAACGACTATAATTTTATCACTTTGGCAATATTTTCTAGCTTTCCTGATAAGAAATAAGAACTTGACATCTGTTTTGATACATCTTGGTGTTGCCTTTTCCTTCTTTCGCATAGTCGAAAGAGTTGCCTTCCCCTCTTTCATAAGAGTTGCCTTATCCATCTTTCGCTTTGATCGAAAGATTCACCTTCTCCTTGATAAAAGGATTGCCTTATCCATCTTTCGCTTTGATCGAAAGATTTGCCTTCTCTTTGCCAAAAGGATTGCCTTATCTGTCTTTCGCTTTGATCGAAAGATTCGCCTTCTCCTTGATAAAAGGATTGCCTTCTCCGTCTTTTGCTTTGATCGAAATATTTGCATTTTCCTTGCTAAAAGGATTTCCATCTTTATATCCGTTTTCACCTTCTTCTTGATAAAAGAATTGCCTTCTCCATCTTTCGCTTTGATCGAAAGATTCACCTTCTCCTTGATAAAAGGATCGCCTTCTCCGTCTTTCACTTTGATCGAAAGATTCACCTTCTCCTTGATAAAAGGATCGCCTTCTCCGTCTTTCGCTTTGATCGAAAAATTCGCCTTCTCCTTGATAAAAGGATCATCTTCTCCGTCTTTCGCTTTGATCGAGAGATTCACCTTCTCCTTTCTAAAAGGATTGCCTTATTCATCTTTTGCGTTGTCGAAAGATTCGCCTTCTCCTTGATAAAAGGATCGCCTTATCCGTCTTTCGCTTTGATTGAAAGATTCGCCTTCTCCTTGATAAAAGGATCGCCTTCTCCATCTTTTGCTTTGATCGAAAGATTTGCCTTCTCCTTGCTAAAAAGATTGCCATCTTCATATTCCACTTTTGCCTTCTCCTTGCTAAAAGGATTGCCATCTTCATATTTCGTTCTCACCTTCTCCTGTCAGAAGGATTGCCCTCTTTGTCTCTCGCTTTGATCGAGAGATTCTCCTTCTCCTTGCTAAAGGGTCGCCTTATTAATCTTTCGCTTTGATCGAAAGATTCACCTTCTTCTTTCTAAAAGGATTGCCCTCCTCATCTTTCGCTCTGATCGAGAGATTTGTCTCCTTGATAAAAGGATCACCTTATTCATCTTTCACACCATCGAAAGATTCACCTCCTGTTACCTTATTCATCGTTCATTTTTCTTCGAAAGAATTGTCTTACATCTCCTTATTTTCCATCTCTCACATTCCCAGAAGATTTGCCTCATTCAGCTGAAGTATCTCTCCTGTCCCATCGCGGTTTCTTTATTCGAGAATTCCGTATGGTTGTACCCACTCAGATCAAGGGTCAAATCTGTATTTTCTACGAGAGGTTATTAAATTCAAAAGCTATTTCAGTCTCATCCATGAGACGGCCAAGATCATTCCTTTTTCAAAGCTTTAGGGAACCCCATTTCATCCTTTCGCAAAACCCTTTCGGATGTGTCCGTCCAAACTTCGAAGGTCTCATTATGGTTTCTTCATCCGAGGATTCCATTTGGTCGCCCCCTTCAGGTTAAGGGTTAATCCTGAACCTCGCCCCTCGAGGTATCTTCCTTTTTCAGGTTTTGGTTAAACCTGAATCTCGTTCCAACAAGTTTTCCTCGTTTCGACGAGGTGTTTTCTTCCAGTCCCATCATGGTTCTTCCCATCGAGGAATCCATGCTTTGTATATCCATCCAGGACAAGATCCTACTTGAGCTTCATCTCACGAAGCATTTTCGCAAAAATGTCCCATCCAGGCCCTAATATATTCCTTTCCCCATTCAGGTTATCTTGAGATATCTTCGTCCCATCCAGATTAAGGGCTAAACCTGAGTCATTCCAAAGGCTGATCTTGTCTCACCCATGAGACTTGTTCAAAATGCTTACCTTTTATCATTTCAGGATCTTCACCCAAAGCCCGATCACGATTTCCTCATTTCTACCATTCAGTCATATCATTGTCGAGGATTTCGTCCCCCCAGGACCATTCAGGATAAGGTTTTAAGCCTGAAAAATAATGTCTCTTCAAAATAATTCTTCCACACCCAGTTCAGGTTTGCTAAACTGGGGCATTTTTCAAAATTTGGAGTGTTTTCTTTGCCACTAAGCTCGACTTTCAACCGGCTTAGTAGCAAAGAGGGGCATCTGTGAACACCCCAAAATTTTCAAATGTTGTAAATATTTCCCTTTTTGCCCTTGACCTCATTTTCTGAGTGATTGAGTCAGTTTTAAATCTAAATACCAGTTTGTTTCTCAAAGTTTTATTGAAATTAAATCCATTTTATATATCTGACTCAATTTCGAATCCGGATCTATTGTCAAAATCCAAATCTGAGCCTCATAGTCCAATTTTTAAATTAAATTCTCAAAATTACCAAAATAACTTTTTGAAAAGCTCAGACAAGTTCGTCCGGAGTCCGTTTGGATCCATCGTGTTATATTCCTCGATTCAAGGTTTAAAACCCGAATAAATTTCTCAAAACTTGGGTCCAAACCCATTTTCTGAAGAAATTTCCTCAAAATAGCCTTGAAAACCTTCTTTTGTAAATATTTCTCAAAAATAAAAAAAATTAGTTTAAATCCTTGTTTTTTTTCCGTAAAATTTAGGATTTTATTCCAAAATATCGAAAGAAAAAAAAATGTAGAAAATGAAGAAAAGAGCAAAAAAATAAAAATATAAAAAATGGAAACAAAAATCGATTTTGAAAAACTTCTTCTTGAAGAATAAGCCTTTTTACTAAAAACAGTTTTTGCAAAAGCTTTTGGAAAACCACCGGCCTTTTGAAAATCTTTAAAACAGGAGGGTTTTAACGAAAAAAAGAAAAAAATGTATTTTCTTTAGGGTTACAATGCCCCTCCTTCTCGGCCTTCCGGAAGCACCCATGGCCTCCACCCTCCGATCCCCTCATCTGCCCTTCATCCGCAACAACCTTGCCCATCTCCCTTCCTCAATCCTCCGATCGCCAATCGATTCCTCCTCACCATCCATCCTTAACAACCTTCCCTTTCCCGATTTTCCTTCTCTTCTTATATAAACCAACATCAGGGGAAACCAGGGGGCATCGGGTTTTTTTTCACCACTATACCATCCATCAACCATTGATCATTCTGGATTTCTCCATTGGCGCTCGCGGTTTTCCCTCTTTTCAGAAGGATCATCACCTCCCTATATCGACTCTCCATCCAGGGCAGCTGATCCCATCAAGGATCGACCAACCTCCCCTTCTTCCAGAGCTCCGCAAACCACAATACGAATCTTTTCCCTTTCTCTCTTTACATTTTTTCTTCTTCTTCTTTCTTCTTCTTCTTCTGTTTTTCTGCTCACACCTCTTTCGTATATGGTCTGCATGAAGCACCTCTCGGTAATATCGATTCGCCTATAGCGAAGTCAAACTACTGATGTGCGAAACTGATGGAATCAAGGTATCCTGACATTTGGATCTTTTTTTTTTTTACGTTATCCCCCTTTCGTTTCAGTATCAATTAGTTATAACTTTTCGTGTATTTTTCTCAGAATTTCAACCTTTGTTCGGGTTTCATTCTTATCTTAACCCAATCTCGATTTGCTTGTGATATTTGTCGATTTTGGCTTATGCTCTCATTTTGTTGTTTTCTTTTCCTTTTTCTTTCTTTCTGATTTCCCATTAGTTTTGGATTATGATTCCTGCTTCTTAAGAATTATAAAGCTGCTGAATGTTCGATCAAATGATCATGCATGGATTGATCAAAACGAACTCCAATAATCGAGTGATAAAACCTGTCTTTCACCAGCTTTAAATTGATATTTAATGAAGTTTCCTTTGACAAGTTCGTCTGATGTTGATATTAATATTGTTGACAGAATCTTGTTAAATTCCAGTTAGTTTGTCCAGTGAGATAATAACAGCATCCTATCAATTTTTTTTTTCCTTTTCTCTTTTCTTTTTTTCTTTTTTCTTTTCTTTCGACCCCATTAGTTGATCTGGTTCGTTCATCCTGTTAGCTGTAACTGTTTCTCCATAGTGTGATAATATGATCCCCATGTATTGCTTACTAAGTGGGCCGACAATCCACTTATGTCTTTCACTTCAGACACATCAGAGAGAGGCCTGTGAAGACAGAGATACCATCATTGTTGGAGTTCAGTTGAACTCCAGTGTCTTTTAACATGGTTATAATTTGATATGTATACATTATGCACCCCCAGAGCCGTGAAGGCCTCCCTGTTACAGATTTGATTTCCTTTTGAAAATCATGTGTAAAGAATAAGGAATTATCAAGAAGCCACTTACCCTGTTGCAGCCGCATGCTGGTCTTGTTGAAATAGTGATTACCTATGTTCTCATATGGAGTCTTATGAACGAATCATGCACTGCTAGAGAAGTGACTCGCGCTCAGTGGTTTTTTTTAGTTTGATGGTCTTTTTGTGTGGAGAATCCCACCAAGGTTCGGCCACAAGATCGATTCCATGTCCCTAACTATGCGTGGAGTCCAAAAGCTGCAATGCGAATACAAGATTTTGGTTCATACTCTTTGAATTTTTTTTTCTGTGCTAGTCAGCCATGTAGGATATCAATCCAAATATTAGCATCGTCAAAAGGATGCCACTGAAGTTGCAGAATTCTACTGGTTCTACATGCTTTAAAGATGCCATGAGTGGATGTTGTACATGGCTGGAGGTGGCACATGCACGTCCAGGCACAATGGCTTATAAAGGGGTTCTCTACATATGGCAAGCAATGAACCCATCGGCTGAAGCACCCCCATTTTCCATTCTGCTTATATCTTTATGTTATAGTATGATACCATATCGATGACAGCCACCCTACTGGTGCAATATTGAGATTTTTGTCGGGACTGTCAGAGTCGACCAACAGATGATGTTCTGCATTATCCCCACCATATAGTGAGCGAAAGGTAACATCAGCTGCTGAAAGTGTTGCAAAGGAGTCATATGGCAGATGCATTTGGTACTGTTAAAAAAAAAACTGAAATCGTGTTACTAGATGGGGCGTGAAGAATTATCTTGCATCTGACGCCTCTGCTACCTCTCGACAGTCATATTCATAACAATATAAGTTTATCGATTAAGCTTCTTTTTTTTTTTGCAGGAAAGGAAGGATTTCAGCTTAATTTCGCTTAGAATATCTACTGAATCCCTTGTCTTAAGCTGTTGAAGATTCGTGCTCTGTGATAGCCTGTGAGTTTCCTGTTATAAATACTTGCAGTCCACCATTTCCAGTCCCACACACAGCTGCGTAGCACCTTCACGAGCTATTATATATTTGCTTGCTGCAACTTCTAGTTTCCAGCATAATGCTTGTTATTATTTCATTATGATTGCCGTATTCACCACACCCACTGTCACTGGCTGTTGCTACCTTATATCCATTTGCACTATCACAGTCAAGCTTCCCTACCTGGTTTTCAGCATTTCTGTGTATATGTCACATATACCCAATAGATGACCACTGCTATACATCATGCATGGCAGTAAGCTACATCTCTCCATTATCCCAGTGAATTTCATTACATAGCCATCAACATGTGCTCCCCACCACCATCCCCTGAGTTGTGTCTTCAGGCAAGTCGTAGTTTGTGTTCAATTATGCTTTCTCATCGGCTGCCCTTGAGATGGTGTGATTGTTTTTCATCTAATAGGCATGATGTAAAGCCCTGGTCACTGAGCATGGACTGGGCTACAAAGGCATCACATTGTGAGACCATCATCTGCTGCATGGGATATATATATATGCGTGCTTTATCAAAACTTTTTTTTAATTATATGGACCTTTTGTAAGCTGTGGTTATTTGTATGCTATCTCTGCAACTCTGGTTATTGATACCTGGTTGTTTTACAAATAGGGCAATTTTGAAATCTTCAAGAGGTAAGGGCCAGCAAATTTTTTTTTTGTGAAAGGTTTACTGTCTTTGCTGTATGAAAATCTAAATTCTGTTTCAGCCCATTATACTTCCCCTAGCATTTGATAAATCCGACTATGCTTGATTCACAACATATATATATATATATATATATATATATATATATATATATATATATATACATATGTATATATCCGGGTTATATAATTACATCCTTCATACCTGCCCTGAGTACCAATAATATATTAATGGTTACTGGTTGCTGTGCACCTATGCCATTAGCCATCCAGCATCACCTCTTTGCTTACATTTCGTTTGTATAAGTAGCTGCCTAATGTTTGCAACACCTATACCTGCTACCTGTTGCCATTGCAGTGATGCATCATATTACTTCAGAATTCATTTGCATCTACAACACTCCCTCCATCAGCATCACTCTCATTCACCTGCCTTGAGTGTATATTAGATGTAACATGTATATATATATGTATATATATATATATATGTACTTGTATATACTCACATGAATATAGGCATGCATGCATACATATGTACGTATATAGATATATATGTCATCCTTTTCATCATATACATCCTGGCATATGAACATTTTCACAATTAACACCCCTATGATATATGCAATTTTATTCTATTTTTAGCCCAGTTGTCTTGCAGGGAATATGTGAAGAATTTCATTATTTGGAGTTGTAAATTCCATTTCATGTATTATAATAGTTAGATCTTAATGAGAATTTACATTTCTTGTTTTAGATAGAATGAATGAGCATTGTAAAAATCATAAATTGCTTGTTTTCATGCCTTTCCCCTTTTTTTTCCAAAATCTCACAATGGTGAAACACGAATGACACGTGCACCATTTCGTAAGAGGTAATTAAATTCTAAGTTGATGATTTACATTAATGGCCATAGTCAGGATGTAAACAAAACTTAGGATTTTTACCTTTTATAAAATAACATTGGATCCCCACTGGATCCTTTTAAAAAAATCATCATATTTTCTTTAAATATTTTTCTCTTTTATCAGAATTTAATTTAAAATTAATTCAATATATATACCAATGGCCATAGTCAGGGTATATTGAGAGTTAATTTCATTTTAAAACTCTATAAAAGCATCAAAAATGTATTTTATTCTTCACTTGAATTTAAATGTGGTTATTATATAATACATTCAATGACCATAGTCAGTGATGTATTATACCTTCAATCTCATTTTTAATTCCTTTAAAGAATGAAATAGCTTTTCAAAATCCAATTTCAAAATTATTTAAATTCGTTCATCATTTAGGATAGAATTACATCATATTTTCAAAAATCTTTTTCAGAAATCCAAGTGATTTCCTTCAAATATCTTCTTTACTTCTCAAATCAATTTTCAACTCTTGTAAATTCAAATATCATTTTCAGATCCTAACTTAAATTCGAAGTCCAATTTGACTTTGAAATTCATTTGTATATCCAAAAATTCAAATTCTAATTCAAATCAAAATTTTGAAGTTTGATTTAACTTTGAAACCTTTGATTCATCTTCTGATTTCAAATTCAAAATCAAGTTTATTTTCTTATATTCAAAATCCAAGTTTTGAGATCGATTCCAAATTCAAGTCTTTTTCTAAGTTTTAAATTTAATCTGGGTTTTCAAAACCCAGATTCATCTTCAAAAGTCCCATTTGGACTTTCAGAATCCAAATCCAAAGTTAGAATCCAATCTCTACTGTTGGATCTCAGACTTTAGATCCAAATCCATTTTAGGATCCAGAACCCAATTCTACTTTGGATCTCAGACTTCAGATTCGAATCCATTTTAGGATCCAGAACCCAATTCTACTTTAGATCTCAGACTTCAGATCCGAATCCATTTTAGGATCCAGAACCCAATTCTACTTTGGATCTCAAACTTCATATCCAAATCTATTTTAGGATCCAGAACCCAGTTTCATCTCGGATCTCAGACTTCAGATCCACTCCATTTTAGGATCAGGAATCCAATTCTACATTGGATCTCAGACTTCAAGATCCAAATCCCATTTAGGATTCTGACTTTATATTCGAATTCCATCTTGGATCGCTGATCTCAAATCCAATTCCATTCCCAATTCTATATTTCAAATCCAAATCTATCTTGATTTCCAGATTTCAACTCCAATTCCATTTTCACATTTCATCCGGATTTCTTAAATCCATTTCCTATATTTAAATTTTCCATTTGAATTTCTCAAAATTCAAATTCCACCCTGACTTCAAATTTTAAACTCAATTCCATTTCAAGTTTTATCTCTTCTCCTAAATCTAATTTCAAAGTCCATTTCTGACTTTGAAGTTTCGTTCCTTTTTCTTTTACCTCAGCTTTGAATCATTCTTTTCAAAATTCAAAGATTTATTCTTTCAAACTCTGATTATTTCAAAGGCTTAGAACTTCTCTGATCTATTTTAAATTCTAAGTTAGATTTTACCATTCAAAAACCATTTCTTCATTCCATTATCAAGTTCATCTTAGAAAACTTGGAAATTTTCAAAACATCTTTCAAAAGAGCATACATTCTTGCATTGCACAAGCATGATTCTTTGCACATCTAGACTTAGAATAAATCCTTAGATAATATTTAGGCAAAGCAAAAAGGCATAGATTCGATCCTTGGTTCGATTACCCCTTGTAAAGGTGCCAGGAACGGTCGAACCTTGTACCGACGAGCAAATCCCGTCTCTCCATTTTCCCGCAAATATTTTCAAAACAGAGGCGAGTAATTTTCTTAAATATTTTCAAATTAAGGACAAGTGAGACCCCACAAAAGAGTTCCTCTTCTCTCTTCTTTTCTCTCTTTTATCTTTCTCCCTTTAAAAAGGAGGAAAATAGAAGTTAGAAAGGAAAAAAAAAGGAAGAGAGAGAAACCATAAGGGAGGAAAATTTTTGCGATGATCACACATCTAGGATTCAGATTTTGAATTCAAATTCCATCTCGAATCCCAGATTTCAAAAAAACCAATTCCATTTCTCATTATCCCATCTTGATCTCTTAAACCCAATTCTATTTTTCAAACTCAACTTGGATTTCTCAAATCTCATTTTGATTTCAAGCTTCAAATATAAAATTCAATTCTATTTCAAATATTCATTCCCTCTCCTAAGTTCAAGTTCAAAATTCAAAATTCAAAACCCGTTTTTGACTTTGCTTTTATCTCAACTTCAAATCATCCTCTTCAAAGTCAAGATTTATTCTCCCAAACCCTGATTATTTCAAAGACTTAGAACTTCAAAATATCTTTTCCTGATCTATCTCAAGTTCTAAGTTAGATTCAACTATTCAGAAATCATCTCTTCATTCCATCATCACATTTTCACTTGGAAAGTCTCAGATTTCCAAAATCATTCTTTTCAAAAGAGCATACATTCTTGCATTGCACAAGCATGATTCTTTGTGCATTTAGACTTAGAATAAATTCTTAGATGATATTTTAGCAAAGCAAAGAGTCATAAGTTCGACCCTTGATTTGATTACCCCTGGTAAAGGCACCAGGAACGATTGAACCTCGTACCGACAAGCAAACCCCGACTCCCGATTTTCCCGCAGATATTTCAAAAAAAACGGAGGCGAGTTATTTTCCTAAAATATTTTCAAAATTAAGGTCGAGTGAGACCTTCACAAAAGAGTTCCTCTCTCTCTTTTTCATTTTCTCATTCTCTCTTCCTTTCTATCTTTTATTCCCCTTTAAAAGGGATAATAGAGGTTAGAAAGGCGAAGAGAAAGGAAAAAAGGAACAGAAGGAAATTTTTTTGCGATGATCATAGTTTTGGCGACCGTGATGGCACTCGTCTTCGTCTGGTTGAATCTATGCCTTTGCTTTGCTTTGATATCATCTAAGTCTTTATTTTAAATAAATGTCAGCTTCATTTCCATGCAAACCTTAGGAGCCTAAACTCTGTCCTAAGCTGACATCATTGCATGTAGGATCTAAGTATGGTTTGGTAGGACCATATTGAGGAAATTATTCCATGTTCACATTAGATTTAGGCCTGAAATACAACTCTCCTCAATTCTAGGGATTGAATATAAACAATATATGCAAGTGTATGCTTCTTTTCATTTAAATCTATCTCTTTAGGACTTGCATTAGAATCATCTGATTTCTTGCATGCTGAACATGTTTTTGAAAACATCCCTACCTATATTTTCTCGGTCTTCACGTTGCTGGGCTGTCTCACTGAACCATAGTTCGGGAGAGAGTCTCACAACTGGACCACTTATTTGGGTTCGTGCCCCCCTACCACGTACCTAAGGGCCATAGTCCAAGGTATATCGGTAGGTGCTCAAGGATGTTGGGAAGCCATTACCTTAGAACCAGAGAAATATTCTTATGCCACGTACTTCGAGCTTCGGCTTGAGTATATCGACATATCTTGATTGGAATCCAATGATCTAAACCTTAGAGTTAGAATTAAGGTCCTACAAGCCATTTCAAAATATTGCATTTAGAGTCAGCCTTTAGGGAGTGCTGTGTGCGCATCCTTGCTTGTACAACTTTGGTTATGCGATGTTTATTGTATTTTCTTATATATATGTATCAAACCTTTTTAAAAACCCTGGGTGTATTATTTAAAACTTCCCCTTACTTTCAGAAACCCCAGGTGCATATTTTTTCCCTCAACCTACATTTCTTTTCTCTTTTAGATCAAATTTTCTTCAAAAACCTTGGAAAATTCTTTTAAAATTTTCTTGATCTTTAAAAAATTTTCAGGTTTGTATCTATTCTTCAAGAGTCTATCCGTAAGTCCTGCATTCTATCTGATTCTCTTCATTCTTCTTTGCCCCAGTATCATTTCGATGGTGTCCAATTCCCTCGATGTTGTCTTTCCCAGAGATCATATCTTCTATCAAATACAGAATGGATCCCCAGATCATTGGGTCATCCAGTCTCATCCCTTCTTTCCTCGGTGGTATTATTCTTGGTTCGCCACCTTGTCGCGCATGTTCCCAAGCCACTTGAATGATTGCGGATTGGAGATGGCATCAGCAGTAGGCAAGCGAACTATCAATGGAAGTCTGATTCAGGCTATGGCAGAACGGTGGAATCCACGTACCTGCACATTTTGGTTTCCATGGAGAGAGATGACTCTGCTGATGGATGAATTTAATGACATTATGGGATTGCCCGAACCAGCTTGTCAGCCAGATGATCCTGTTGAGCAGCAGTTCTTGATCAACATCAAAGACGTAGATGTTCGAGAAGCTTTGGCCAGAGCAACAGTGAGTAGATCTTGGCCTCTCACTGAGATCAATGGGAATTAGTTCATTGACCTGTTCGGACTCTACCGCAAGTACGAAACTTACGAAGATGTTGACACCTTGTCTCGAGCAACGAAAGACAGAATTCAACATGCCATGATCCTATGCACAGTGGGATTGGCTTTCTTTCAAGATGGTTCGAATTTTATAGATGTCAGAACTGCCCAACTCTTTCGAAGATGGGGAAGCAAGCAAACCTGTCAGCTTTCAGTCTCTATGGCCGCTTTAGCCTTTCTTTACTGAGGCTTGGCTCGTTTCGCTCTTGGGGAAACCATTCTGGTGGAAGGGTGCACTTATGCTCTGCAGTCGTGGTTCCTGCGACACGTTCCATCAAAGGCCAGTTCCTTCAGATTCAGCAGTAAGCAGCCAAAGACGGCCATTCAATGTCGAGCCTTGATCGAGAAACTGCATCAGGAGGAGATCATTTGGGATTTCTTCGACAGGAGAGAATAAGTTCCTCACTACACTTATGCTCGCAATAAGCGTTACAGATTGCCTGACCCCTTCTTCTGTGTCGATTATCAGCCAGAAAGATGTCTCAAACAGTTTTTGCAGCGGCAAGTTCGCGCCAACATTCACTTCCCGACGGGTAACATGCCAGAATTCAATCTACAGTCAGATTAGTGGTCTGGGGCATACCATGTAACCAAATATACTTGGGATTCCTTCATTTCTCTATCTGTATTTCCGGGATCAAATGTATCTTCTTAATATCAAGAGTGGTGGCAAACTGTCTGCCTGCCCTCTCTTTGTCTTTGAATATTACCATCAATAAAATTTACTTTTAAAGCTTTTTGGGTCAAATTTTTTTATTTTGTTTTGCAAATGGTCACGATTCTGGTGACGACCTCATCCCCGGGAAAATGGGACATTCCTCCTACTTCTCTTCAATATCTTTTATCATGGTTGACGACCTCACCTAGGTAACAAGGCATATCTTTTCGTTATCATAAAATGGTAACACAATTATCACAAATCTTGTGATGACCCAATCCAAGTGTAAACACCCTGTGATCATCGCAAAATTTTTCCTCTCTCGTATATTTCTCTCTCTTCCTTCTCTTTTCCTTTTCTAACCTCTATTCTCCTCCTTTTTGAAGGGAGAAAAATAAAAGAAAGAAAAGAAAGAGAAAAGAGAAGAGAAAAGAAAAAGAGAAGAGAAGATGAACTCTTTTGCGGGTTTTCACTTGACCTTTATTTGAAAATATTTAGAAAAATTACTCGCCTCTGTTTTGAAAATTTGCGGGAAAAAGATGGAGAGACGGGATTCGCTCGTCGGTACGAGGTTTGACCGTTCCTGGCGCCTTTACCAGGGGTAATCGAACCAAGGATCGAATCTATGCCTTTTGCTTTGCCTAAATATAATCTAAGAATTTATTCTAACTCTAAATGCACAAAGAATCATACTTGTGCAATGCAAGGATGTATGCTCTTTTTAAAAGATATTTTTGAAAATTTCCAAGTATTCCGAGATGAACTTGATAAAAGAGTGAAGAAATGATTGAATCTAACTTTAGAACTTGAGATAGATCAAAGAAGTTCTAAGTTCTTGAAGTAAATCAGGATTTGGAAGGATAAATGAGAGAGAATGACTTGAAGCTTTGAAATGAAAGGAAATGAAGTTTCAAAGTCAAAATCGACTTTGAATTCGAATTTGATTTTAGAAAAGGAAATGAATACTTGAGATGGAATTGAATTTTGGAAATGGATCTGAAATAATCAAATGGTACTTAAGGATAGAAAGTGGATTTTAGGGAGTTCAGACGAGATCTGAAGAATGAAATTGGATTTGAAATCTAGAATTGGGAATGGAATTGGATCTAAAGATGGATTTAAGATCTGAGATCTGAGATCCAAGATAAAATTGGGTTCTGGATCCTAAGATGGATTTGGATCAGAAATCTAAGATCCGATGTAGAGTTGGACTCTGGATCCTAAGATGGAATTGGATCTGAAGTTTAAGATCCAACATGAGTGTTGAATTCTGGATTCTAAAGAGGGATTGGACCTGAAGTCTGAGATCCAATATGAGTGTTGAATTCGGGATCCTAAAGAGGGATTGGATCTGAAGTCTGAGATCCAATATGAGTTGGGCTTTGGATCCTAAGATGGATTTGGATCTTGAAGTCTGAGATCCAATATAGAGTTGGACTCTGGATCCTAAGATGGTTTTGGATCTGAAATCTAAGACCCAAAGTGAAACTGAAGTCTGGATCCTAAAGAAGAATTGGAGTTAAATTCAGGGGATGAATCAAGGACTTCCAAGTTTAATTTAAACTTGAAAATGAATTTTTAGAAATTGAATCTTGAATATACAGATGAATTTCAAAGTTGAATTGGATTTTAAATTTAAGATAGAATTTGGAATTTGAAATACAAGATGATTCTGAAGTTTCAAAGTCAAATGGGACTTTGAAATTGAATTCTTGAATCCTTTTGAGAAATAGAATTGAATTTGAATTTATAAATAGGATTTGATCTGAGAAAGGAAAGAATTACTTGGATTTTATGGAAAAAAAAGAATTTAGAAATATGATGCAAATCTATCTAAATGATGAATGAATTTAAATTTTTGATTTTGAATTTTTGAAAAGCTATTTCATTCTTTAAATGAATTAAAATAAGATTGAAGATATAATACATCCTTGACTATGGTCATCGAATGTATTATATAATAATCTATATTTAAATTCAGGTGAAGAATGAAACACATTTGGTGCTTTTATAGAATTTAAAATGAAATTAACTCTCAATATACCCTGACTATGGCCATTGGTATATATTTTGAGTTAATTTTAAGTTAAATTCTGATAAAATAAAATAAAAAAAATAATATTTAAGAAAAATATGATGAATTTTGAAAATGGATCCAGTGTGGATCCAGTGTTATTTCGTAAAAGATAAAAATCTTAAGTTTTGTCCACACCCTGACTATGGCCATTGGTGTGGATCATCAACTTAGGATTAATTACCTCTTACGAAAATGGTAAACGTGTCATTCGTGTTTCACCATTGTGAGAATTTGAGAAATAAAGGAAAAGAATGCATGAAAATGAGCAATTCATGATGTTTACAAATGCTCATTCATTCTATCTAAAAACTGGAAATGTAAATTTTCATTTAAGATCTAACTTATTACAATAATCAAAATTGAAAAGACAATTCCCAAGTAATGTCGTTTTCACATGTTCCCTGCCAAAAATAGAATTAGCATAAAAGGGAAAATTTAAAATATATGCATGTAACTGACCATTCCAATTCTTACACAGGATAACATATCCTACCTTGGTTAGAAAACGTGCACCTGTATTATATATATATATATATATATATATATATATATATATATATATATATATATATATATATATATGTATGTATATATATAGGCAATGACATGAAGATCTATATGCAATGAATGAGGGCAAGGGCCAGAATGGTTTAGGGCGAACCATCGTGGGATATAATGGCCATAATAGCTGGTGAAGAACCACTATGAAGGAAAAGAATATGACTATAGTTGTTCTTGATGAGCTACTATAGCAAAAAAAAAAAAACTGATCATAATGGTTCCTTGCGAACCTTCATAAGGAAGAAAAAAAAATGACAGTGATGATGATTCTAGATGAACTATTGTAACAAAGAGAAGCCTCTGTGGCTCCTCGAAAAACACTGTAAAAGAATAACAATTATGATAATCCTAGATGAACTAACATAACTAAAAAAAAAAAACTACAGTAGCTCTTTTGGGAACCGCTGTAAAAGAAAGGCAATTACGATAGTTCTAGATAACTATCATGACTAAGAGAAAGCCACCATGGTTCCTTGGGTTCCACTGTGAAGGAAAGATGGTTATGATGGCTCTGGATGAACTGTCATAACCAAGGAAAAGTCACAGTGATTCCTTGGGGATTACTGTGAAAAAAAAGGAGTTAGGATAGTTTTGGATAAACTGTCGTAACTGACTGAAAAGAAGTACAGTGGTCTCCTAGGGACCACTGAAAAGAAGAAAAGGAATGATGATTATGACAGTTTCTAAATGAACTATTATATAAAAAAATAAAAAAAGGCAGTGGTTTCTTGGGAACCACTGTGGAAAAAGAAAAAAAAAATTAATCCTTAGTGATCCCACCACAATTTGACAGAGAATGCTGTGTAAAAAGGAAAAAAAAAGGGGTGGTTCATAACAGATACAATGAACTGTTAATGAAACATATCTCTTATACAATGATGGAGCATATACTATATGACACCTACTTACAGACACCTTCAACAAACATTAAGAGACATATTAACAAGATGGCTACAACAGAGTGTATGACTGTGATAAACAAGTAATGGCATGTTTTAGAGGGATGTGAACGTGTAGAGGTGTATATACATCAGAGATGGCAACCAAAAAAATAAAAAATAAAAAATAAATGATGATAATGAGTATGACTGATGCTCTGTGTAAAAAAAAAACAGAACTTACAGCATACATGAAAATGACTGCTTATTATCATGAAACATCATAAAAGAATTTTCTTGAATCCTATAGACAGGAAAGCCTGACATGTGTTTTGCTAGTGCTAACATGGAACATAGCGCCAGTCCATCACTGACCCAAAAGCGGAGGATAAGACTCTGTTTACATACACAATCCCTATGGCATCGACCTCCCGACTCAGACAATCAGTTTTGACCACACGTTACTTGATGTAACTGTCATATCCCTATCAATTTCTCCCTTTTATTATTGACCAAGGTCTGCTCATGATGCTATGCATGGACTCCCAAGATGATTTTATTCATCACGGAATCTCCCTCTTTGACAGAAGGGGCAATTAATTTCGGAAGTTCACTTGATTCACATACTCTATCTCTTACCATTCACAGGTAAATGCCAAGGCTGACATTTTTACTGAACTGATGCCTATGGACAGTGACGCTGGTATGGTCTTGATGAGGCAATAAAAGGGTGCAACATTGGGGGTCATTATGACGATGCTGATGATGCTACAACACTATAACAGATACCCGAGAAACAGACATGATCCAGGTAATAAGATTTAACAAGGAGATATCAGTTAGTGAACATAGATCAAAACACGGAACCAGATCCGACGAGCATATAATTACCATGATGGCTAAAGAGATATTTAGATCATGTAGATTCTAAACATGAAATAGGATGATCGACTATCACGATTCTGAATACAGATATAGAAAATATGGTTACCGAACATACCTTGTTAAGGAGTGGTAATGTCACTGATCAGATTCACCCAGACAGCTGGACAATATACAGGCGATGAGGATGTCGATGAAATTGTACCTGCGAGGAAAAGAAAATGAAGATGAATTAGTTCCAAGTCAGGTTATATCATTATCAGTCATGGGTCGTAACCGGACGCGACTGTAATGGACTAGTAGCAACAACCCTTTAGATGATCAGCTCGTGACTGGTTGGTCTGGGTATCATTGCTGATGAACTGTGTCAGTGTACAGGTGGAAGACAATGGGTATAACTGTTGTTGTAATTACAACATATTATGTAGTAACTGTGAGTGGAGTGCAACAGGGCATGTGAAGCAATGTGGATGTAACAAAAGGTGAAATAATTGGGATAAATCTGGGGAAGCTGCAGAAGTTGGCTGGTGCTACTATAGTTGTGAGCATGATGGTGCCGTGTGCATCTGTGTAGCAGATTCAGGAGTTAAGCGATAAAAAAAATGAAAATGGGTGAAAATTGTGAAATGGGGAGGATTGTTATTATAAGGAGGAGTGAATGGATGCTATTTACAGGTACGTTAGAGGCAGAGGTACCATAAAGAAATGCAGGTAAAAAATGAGAATGATAACACTTACAACATGGTTTGCTATACTTTGACATATTCATTCATGTATTTACACTAATATGCATCAAAGATTTGACAGACATTACTTTTGTTACCCCCTTTACCCACTCGTAGCATACTTTACCAATGCCTAACTATCTGTAGGGGATTTAGTCAATACATGACTCAAAGGAGAGAAAAAAAAACTTACCTGATTAGTCCTCTTCTCAGATTACGTGCATGCATCTCAGCAACATGAGATCAAACTATGTCTTTGAGAAGTAACACAGACGATAATAAGCATAGGGGAAACAGAACAGTGGAAGCATCTTGTAATATGACCCAATAAATAAAAAAAGATAGACGGGTCAGTCTGCAGAAATCTGCTAAGACTAACAAGTGGAATTTTCAACTCTTAAAAATCATAACCAAGGGAATCGTGGAAGGGCCTTTTAAAGTTATGGTATGTAATGGATCATGATGGGAGGCATGAAAGCATTGATGCCTTCCCAATCAAACCACATCCTGATGCCATGGAACCCATGATGCTCGGAGTTCCAGTTCAAAGTGAGATCTCATTCTTCACTGAAAATTTGGCGGTCACCATAGCCAATCAGCCAATGAAAGTTCACGATAGGTTGTGGGTGTGATCCCCACCAAATACAGAGGAGGAGACATGCAGAACATGAACATAAAAGATGAATCGACTTAGTTCAATATTGTATGAATGAGATTGGATGCTAAAATGTCATGGGATGCAACAAACAAACTCAGAGATGTCGAATGATGAATCGTATTGATGTGGCTGACAATCATGGATGATGCAATGATGCTAGATGAAAAAGATTAAAAGCATATGAGGAAACAGAAGTAATCTACGAATAAAGGTATAGAAATAATATAAACAGAAATGCAGGATGAACTGAGCTATTTACAAGGGAGTCTTTGTGAGGTAAAAAAAAATACAAAATGCAAGAGATGACATTAATGTAAAAGGAGATTAACACCAGATACTGGCATCGAACAAGGAGTGGCCCAGTAATGGCATACTATTGAAACGAAATCACAGAAACAGAAGACTAAGATGTTGAGGATAAAAAAACGAGAATGAACTAACTCAGAAATAAAAAAAATAAAAAATAAAAAGAAAGCATGGATGGTAACAATAAATCCAAAAAAAAAAATGTTGGAATATGGGCAATTCCATTGATGTTGCATATAAGTGAAGCGATATTGTTACGAACAATCCGCTACTACTATGGATGCATTGGTGGGGCAAACCGAAAATAAAAAAAAACTTGAAAATAACCAAAAGAAAAGGGTAGAGGTTCTTGCCTGATTTTTTTTTTATGCTCCAACCGAAGGAAGAAAGATGTTTCCTATACTGTGTAGAGATGGTGAAGCTCGTGGGTTTGCAAGAACTTTGGATTTTGGAGAGCTTCCCCTGCTGCTGGCATTTGCGAAAAACTCTGAAGGAGGGGAATGGTGCTTGGCAGTAGCGTTTTCTTCAGAACCCAAAAGAAGAAGGAAGGACTGTCGCGATGCAAGAGTCGGCTGCTAGTGGTGAAGATGCCCGGCAAGGGTTGAAGTTAAAGGGGAAAATGGACAGTTCTGAAAGCTCCAATGAGGATCAACGCGAAAGATTGTTCTCGTTTTCCCTTTCTTTTCCTCCCTTTTCTCCTTTTTCTTTTTTCCTTTTCTCCTTTTGCATTCGTCTTATAGAGAAGGGCGGAAGGGTCTGGAAGTGGAGGGAGTTGAAGATGGATGGCAGTGAAGGGTCCGTTGGCCATCGAGGGTGGATGTTGATGGAAGATGGCAGATGGGGGCGTGCGATCAGGAATCTTCCAGAGGAAGAGTGCGCGAGAGGGAAGGAGAAGGTGGTTTGTTGGGGGATTAAAGGTGGAGAACGGTCCTGGATGATCGAAGGGTGATGGGGCAACCGGATCACACATGGGGGGGGAGTTCTGGAGGGTTTGGTGGGAGCTTCGCGAAGGAGGAAAGTGGTTAAAGATGAAGGGCTCAGGGTGCTTGTTGATGGAAGAAGAGGATCGGAGGGTGGAGGTCATGGAGGAAGACTCTCCTCCCTCAGAGGCGGCGCCCTCTCCTCTCCTACGCAGGAAAACCCTAAGCCACCAATTTTACGAAAAAGGGTTCTTTAAAAAAAAAACAAATTCAAAAAGATGTTTTTCTAAAATGATTTTTTTTCCAAAAACGGGTTTTCAAAAACCACTGCAACTGCCTTCATTTACTTTTGATTTTGATTTTTTTTTGGTGTTCTTTTCTCAATATTTCTATTTTTTTTATTTTTTATTTTTTATTTTTTTAGAATGAAAAACTGAGAAAACAAAGACTAAACCCTAATTTTTTTTTATATTTTCCTAAAAAAGAATATTTACAAAAGTATTTTCCTTAGAATTTCAGACCATTTCAGGAAAATTTCTTCAGAAGAATGGTTTTTGACAACCGGTTTTTGAGGAAATATTCGAGTTTTGGCACTGGAATCGAGAAATATAACGCGATGGATCCAAACGGATATCGGACAAAGTGTCTGAGCTTTTTCAAAAATTATTTTTGATAATTTTGAGAATTTGATTTAAAATTGGATAATGAAGCTCATATTTGGATTTTGATGTAGATCCGGATCCGAAATTGAGTCAGCTATATAAAATGAATTTAATTTCAACAAAATTTGAGAAATAAAAAAAATGGAATTTAGATTTAAAGCCGACTCAATTACCCAAAAGATGGGGGAAAAAGGCAAAAAGGGGATATTTACAACATTTTGAAAAATTTGGGGTGTTCACAGATGCCCCTCTTTGCTACTAAGCCGGTTGAGAGCCGAGCTTAGTGGCAAAGAAACACTCCAAATTTTGAAAAATGCCCCAGTCAGTTGATCCGAGCTGGGTGTGGAAGACTTATTTTGAAAATGTGGCTTTTCAGGCTTAAAACCTTATCCTGAATGGTTGTGGGGGGCTGAAATCCTCGACAATGATACAACTGAATGATAAGAATGAGGATATCATGATGGGACTTTGGGCGCAGTTCCCGGGATGATGAAATATAAGAATTTGGATCAAGCCTCACGGGTGTGACAAGATCAACTCTTGGAATGACTCAGGTTTAGCCCTTAACCTGGATGGGACGAAGATAGATCAGGATAATTTGGATGGGGAAGGAATATAAGCAGACCTCGATGGGACATTTTTGAGGGAAATGCCTCATGAGATGAAACTTAAAACATGATCCTTTCCTGGATGGATGTACAAAGAGCACGGATTCCTTTGTGGGGAAAAATCGTGATGGGATGGGAGGGATTACCTTGTCTAAACGAGGCTCAGATTTAACCCAAACCTGAAAGGAAGATACCTCGCGGAGCGAAGTTCAGGCTTCGTCCTTATCCTGAGAGGGATGACCATACAGAATCTTTGAGTGAAGAAACTGTGATGGGACAACAAATGCATCGCTGAAGCGAGATTCAGGTTTAACCCTTGACCTGAGTGGGAGATGAAGCGGAATCTTCGGATAGAGGAACCGTGATGGGACTAGAAAGGATATCTAGTCGGAAATGGGACTCAGGTTTAACCCTAACCTGAACGGAAGGTACCTCGTGAAGTGAGGTTCAGGCTTAACCCTTAACCTGAAAGGGATGATCACACGGAATCCTCGGATGAAGAAACCATGATGGGACCTTTAGAATTTGGACGAACAAATCCGAAAGAGGTTTGCGAGAAGAGAAAAACAAGGGATTCCCTAAAGCTTAGAAAGGGGATGATCTTGGGCGCCTCATTGCTGAGACTAAAAATCAGCTTTCTAAAAACAGACGACCTCTCGCACAAGGTTTGGGTTTGTACCTCGAGGGGCGAGGTAACAGGTTTAATCCTTAGCTTGAATGGATATAGAATCCTCGAGGAGCGAGGAAAACTGTGATGGGCCTCTAGACTTTGCACAACAAATCCAAGAGGGGTTTTTGCAAAAGGATAAAAATGGGGGTCCCTAAAGCTTGAAAAGGGGTTGTTCTTGGGCGTCTCATTGCTGAGACTGAAAATAGCTTTTGACAATAACAGATCTTTTGCAAAAAGTTCAGGTTTAACCCTTATCCTGAGCGGGTACTGTCTATGGCGGGACAGTGGGGAGCACAGGGAAGTGTGCGAATCTGAGAGCGCTCAGATCAGATGGAAGGAAAGGACTTTTCAGTCCTAAGGAGGGATGACATCAGGATACGTCAAAACGATTCTCAAGTTCACACTTCATGTTGGGATAACTAGAAAATATTGCCAATAAGATGCCAAAAATTGTAGTTGATTCAGAATGATTGAATTGTGCTCCTGTGTGAAAATATCACCTCTTTCTACCTAGAGTATTAGCTTCAATTGGGCTAACTCTATAGAATTTGAGATCTAAAACTCAAATTTGTTGCTGTTGAGTTTCCTCAAGGAGGATATCAATTTCCCTAATATGAAAAGAAGAGGAAACATTCTTAGCTTCATAAAAGCAATTAGGTGAAAAGACATTGATAAAGAATTTCACATAGGTAAAGATGATTCTTGACAGTTTCGGGCAGTTTGATATCCTGGGCATTTCCCATGATGATCTGTTTGCACTCTTTTTGAACCATGGATCTTTTCTGGGTTCTTTTACATCCTCCTTCATTTTGGAGATGTCCTGACTTTTCTCTCTTTTTCGAGGAAGGGTACGTCACAAACTCCTTCATCTTGGAGATGCTCCGATCCTTCTTTTTCTTTCCCGGGAATTATGACATTGGTTCTTGGGTTGAAATCTCTAAATAGTAGCTGAAATCGAATATCTTTTAGGGTTTGTCGGTAGGTTCATTACATCCGCCTTCATCTCGACGGTGATCCGAACTTTCCCTGGAAGGATCCGTCACAAACTCCGTCATCTTGGAGATGTTTCAAACCTTCTTTGGCCCCGGGGGTCCACTCGCTTAATTCGCCTTCATCTTGACGACAATTGAGAGATCCCTTTTGCGGATATTTGATTGCAGCTTAGCTTGGATGACTGAGGATATATGGATTGGGTAGGTTCTTTTTACTGCCCAGGATATTTCCACTGTCTTACCGCAAAAAGAATAATCTTTAAGAATGCGTCACAGCTATGATCAATATCAGCTCACTTATGGCTTTTCAACATCATTGAATTTTCCTTTGCCGGTCATATCAAAGATTTTTCTTCATCCTCTTGGTTGACCAACAGAATAAGCTTGAATTTAGCTCTTACTTCGCAAGAGTCTTGCTCGTTTGAAAATGATACTGAAGGTAGTTTGAGATAATCCTTTGTGCGATGAAAACTTTTGAGATCAGCAATGATTTTTGATAGCATATTGGCAACGTATTCTAGAAAATCCTTGACGAAGGTCGCTTGATATCGAGTCGACACATCCGTGACAAAATTCTCCTCTCTTTTTCCCCAAAAGAGAGACTCAGGCTTAAGCCCTTACCTGAATGGGAAGTTGGAAATGCTCCCCTCTTCCCTGAAAGAGGAGGTGTTTGCAAAACGGAACTTTCGAAGAGAAATTAAGTTTTCGTCAAAACTCCCTATCTCTAGGCTTCTCTTATGGAAAGGCGGCCAGAAACAAAGTTGAGAAAGTATCACAGAGGAACGAGTCCATCACACTCTCCCTAGAAGAGGGTCCTCTGTGAAGGGGTTGGCCAAAGATGAAAAAAAACAGGGGCCACAAAAGAAACGAGCTTCCGTCGAAGCTCTCCCTGGAGAAAGGGTTCCCTTGTGTAAAGTTGGTTGTTGTTTTGCAAACTGTTCGCGAAGAAAACGAGTCCCTTCAAACTCTCCCTGGAAGAGGGTTCTTGCGAACGAAAGATGGTTGCATGCGAAAAGAACGAGCTCCCTCGAACTCTCCCTGAAGAGGGTCCTTCGCAAGAGAAAAAGATTGATTCTTGATAAAATGGTGACCTGAAGGTCGAAATTGAGAATTTAAGACTTGAGTTGTTGCTTGGTTAGTACAAAGACTGAACCTGGATAGCTAACTGATCAGTCAGCCAAACACTAGCGCAAGCGCCAGATACACCAGCACAAGTGCTGGATTTCGAAAAATTCCCCAGTACGAGCGCTGGGTTTTTTGAAAAATGCACACCAGTACGAGCATTGGGTTTTCGAAAAATGCCCCAGTACGAGCGCTGGGTTTTCGAAAAATGCACACCAGTACGAGCACTGGGTTTTCGAAATGCACACCAGTACGAGCACTGGTTGGTTCAATAGGAGAATTTGAAAATGAGACCGACATTCAAAGATACTTGAGAATTAAGCGAGAATGATTGCCGGTGTTTCAGGATTATCCCTTATCCTGAAGGGGAATTTAAGGAGGAACTTTGAGAAAATAGGGATATACAAAAGCGAAAATCCAAGTCGGAACTCGGTTTTTCAAATATAAGAAAATGGGTGAGAATCGAGTTTGAAAACTCGAATTCTCAACCCAACAATTTTGTCCAACACGAGCATTGGATTCAAAAGAAAGTTCAAGTAGGGACTTGAGACTTCAAATGATATATAAAAGGAAAAACCCGAGTCGGAACCCGGATCTTTTAAAAATGATGAAAAAGATGGGGAATCCGAGTTTCGAAAACTCGAATCTTCGAGGGTACGATCGGTTCCAACACGAGTGTTGAATCCGATAGGAAGTCCGAGTCGGAACTCGAGACTTCAAACGATATATAAAGAAGGAAAAACCCGAGTCGGAACTCGGATCTTTAAAAATAATGATAAAAATGGAAGAACCCGGGTTTTGAAAAACTTGAATCTTCAAGGGTACGATCGGTTCCAACACGAGCGTTGAATCCGACAGGAAGTCCGAGTCGGAACTCGAGACTTCAAACGATATATATATAAAAAAAGGGAAACCCGAGTCAGAACCCAGATTTTTAAAAATAATGATAAAAATGGAAGAACCCGAGTTTTGAAAAACTCGAATCTTCAAGGGTACGATCGATTCCAACACGAGCGTTGAATCCGATAGGAAGTCCGAGTCGGAACTCGAGACTTCAAACGATATATAAAGAAAAGGGGAACCCGAGTCGGAACTCGGATCTTTAAAAATAATGATAAAAAATGGAAGAACCCAAGTTTTGGAAAACTTGAATCTTCAAGGGTACGATCGGTTCCAACACGAGCGTTGAATCTGATAGGAAGTTTGAGTCGGAACTCGAAACTTCAAATGATATATAAATATAAAAAGGGAAAACCCGAGTCGGAACCCGGATTTTTTTAAAAATAATGATAAAAAATGGAAGAACCCAAGTTTTGAAAAACTTGAATCTTCAAGGGTACGATCGGTTCCAACACGAGCGTTGAATCCGATAGGAAGTTCGAGTCGGAACTCGAAACTTCAAATGATATATAAATATAAAAAGGGAAAACCCGAGTCGGAACCCGGATCTTTTAAAAATAAAAATGAAAACAAAAAACAAAAACAAAAACCTGAGTCGGAACTCAGACGGGAAGGAAATAATTTCTACCCAAGAGTCGGAACTTGAAGGATTGACAGAAGCATGAGTAGATTTTGATGATGAAGATGAGGGATTTATTCGAGATCCTAGACCCAAGATGGCCTAAGGTTCGAACGGCTTCAGGATCTCCTCGTATCCTAAAGGAGTATGGAATAACATTTGATGAGAATTGAAGAATTTTTTTTTGGGGGATAATCCAGATTTATCCCTTAATTTGAAGAAGAATAAAATTTATGAACATGGGGAGGAATTTAAATAGATTTATTTGGAAATTTGTTTTTGGAAAAGAATTCTCACGGGTAGCAACGATGCTCCTATGAGGGGTATCAGGATTATCACTTATCCTGAATGGGAAAAGAATAGAATTTAAGAAAAATTTAAATGAAGAGAAATTGATATAAATTTAAAAAAAATCAAATGAAGGTTGATAAAACTTGTTATTTACAAAAGAATCCTCATAGGTATCACTATCGCTCCAGAGAGGGGTTTCAGGATTTTTTCTTTATCCTGAATGGAAAGAAGAATAGAATTTAAAGAGTTTTAATGAAGAGAAACTGATATAAATCTAGAAAATCAACAAAGATTAATAAAACTTGTATTTACAAAAGAATCCTCATAGGTAGCGTCGTGGCTCCTACGAGGGGTTTGAGGATTATCCCTTATCCTGAATGGGAGCACCTCAGACAACGAGGGTCAGGTTTTCCCCTTAACCTGAAAGGGAAGCACCTCGGACAACGAGGGTCAGGTTTATCCCTTAACCTGAAAGGGGTATAAAGAATAAAAATTGATAGAATTTAATGACATTGATGAAAACTTGACAAAAAATTGATAAAGATAATGAACTGACGAAAATTTGATTAAATTGAAGATGAAATGAATGCAACTAATAAAGATAACAAGATTAACTGAAAAGTTGAGAAGATTTTTTGAAAAAGAGTTTGTCTGATCCTGCCTGCACGTGGGATCTTTAAAGGAAAATGTTTATTTAAGTGAAAAATCATTTTTGGGAAGAAAATCCACCGCAAGAAGAATGATTGGTGCGAGGACTGATCCTTCGAATCAACATGAGAGATCATCATGAGGGTCAATTTTTTGAAGGCAATGATTTTGAAATCTAATTTTTGAAAAAGAAGATCAACAACAGATCTGATTTCTAAAAATGACAGTTCAAAATTGATAATAAGATCAACACAAGGGTTGATCGTTGAAGATAATGCTTAAAAACCGATTTTGGAAGATAAGACCAACACAGGGTCGATCCTTGAATATAATGATTTAAAACCCATTTTTGGAGGATAAGACTAATGCAATGATTGATCTTTGAATATGATGATTTATAACCCATTTTAAAAGATAAGAACAACGCCAGGGTTGATCTTTGAAAAGTTTTGAGATCAATTTTGGAGGATAAGACCAACGCAAGGGTTGATCTTTTGAATAAAAAGATTTGAAATCCATTTTGAAAGATAAGACCAACACAAAGGTTGATCTTTGAATATAAAGATTTAAAATCCATTTTGAAAGATAAGATCAACACAAGGATTGATCTTTGAAAAGTCTAAATTCATTTTGGAAGATAAGACCAACACAAAGGTTGATCTTTCAATATAACGGTTTGAAAAACTTATTTTTGAAGACGTGATCAACACGAGGGTTGATTTTTTGTCAAAGGTTAGACCAAGGAATATTTGAACTCCTTGGTCATAACGAAGATTTTTTTTTTTTTTTAAATTTCACGATTTTTGAAAAAGCCCTCATAGGCAATATCATTTCTTTCATGAATGATGCCAGGATTGTCTCGCATTCTGAAAAAAACAGGAATTTAAATGCCCCAGTATGGCAAAAGAAGAAAGTATTTGAATACCAAAGATATAAAGAAAATTTGACATTTCATTGATAAGCAAAGGTTTGATGACAAAAACTGAATATTTACAGGAACTTTAAAAAGGAAAATATCCATAGAAGGTTGAGCTGACTTGCCCCTACAAGATAACTAACAAAAAGAGACGAAAGCAGGAAACTTTGGTTTTATCAATTCTTCGGGTGATCCGGAAGAGTCTAGGTTGGAACTGCAGGTTGTTCCCCTCCTTCATCTGGTACCAAAATTTCTTTGTCGATGAAATCCTATATGATGTTTTTGAGGACGAAGCAATGCTCTGTATCGTGCCCCCTTACTTGATGAAATTTGCAAAAACATTCTTTCCATTTTCCCATGGTGACTGAAGGATCGATTCCCCTGGGAAGCTTGATCATATCTTCCGTGAGCAGGTATTCGAGAACCTCCTCGACTGGCTGACCTAAAGGGGAAAAATCGCGATCATAACTCCAGCCAACATGCTTTGTCTCCTTTGGCTTGCCTGATTTTTGTCGAGAGCCGTCCCTTTTCTGAGAACTAGACTGAGCATGCTTGGTTAGGGGAATCAGGCACTTTTCTTCTTTGTCTTCAACAAAAAGATTCCTATCAATGCAGTCTTGAATAATATTTTTGAAAACAAAGCAATGATCAGTGTCATGTCCTGTTGTCCGATGGAATTTGCAGAATTGGTTCTTATATTTTCCCAAGATAGTGGAAGGACTCGTGGCTTTTGGGAGCCTGACTAGTCTCTTGGTTAACATGTATTCAAGAACTTTATCCAACGGCTCATCCAAGGGAGTGAAATCTCGGTTACTACTCCAATCTTTTCGCTTTAGCTTTTCCTGATTCTTCTCCTTCTGCGGAGGATTGGATTGAAGTGGTTCATCTTGGTTTCTGGTGAACTTTCCCTTCTGGTTCCTAGATGACTCCAAATCGCTATTTTGATTGCCCGGGTTGCCTTTGTTGCCACTCCTGCTGATTTTAGAACTTCCTGCACTGCCATCGTTGTGCTTGCTCGTTCGGAAAGTGACAGGTGTCTCTTCCTTGGTGGGAACTTTTCCAAAACTGGCTTCAGCCTGCTCGGATAATATCTCAACCATCATCTTTTTGAACAACCGATATATGGCAGGATCAATCTCATTCTGGCTGTCCTGACCTCCTTCTCTGGCAAACTTCTGAGAGTCCATTTCTCAATTCTTGCTTCTGACTGGTGCGGCCTCTGATCTTAGTCTAAACCACCCGTTAATACTGAATGCTCTCTCTGACAGGACAAAATGGGACCTTTTTAGAAAGATTTTGGAGGAAACTTTGATAAAGGAAGAAATCAAATCGACAAAGAGATACCCCACTACTAGGGATTGAGCCCACACGAGAGGCACGACAGTCGAATTATTTTTCCGTGAGAAGAAATAAACAAAAAAGGACATCTCTTGATGAAAGAGATTTTTTGTTACAAAATAGATTTAGAAGATATGTAGAAGAAAATTTTAGAATAATGGATGGTAAATTTTGAAAAGTTGGAAAAATTGCAGGCAGGACCAGAAAGAATTTAAAGAAATCAAGAAAGGAAAAGAAAAATACACCTGGGGTTTCTGAAGAGAAGGAAAATTTTGGATAATATGCCCAGGGTTTTGGAAAGGTTTGATATATATATATAAGAAAATATGAGAGACATTGCATAACTAAAATCATATCAATAAAGATGTGCACACAGCATTCCCTAAAGCTGACTCTATATGCAATATTTGAAATGGCTGATAGGACCTTAATCCTAACTCTAAGATTTATATCATCTGATTCCAATCAAGGTACGCCGATATACTCAAGCCGAAGCTCGAAGTACGTGGCATATAAGATATCTCTTCGGTTCTAAGGTAAGGGCTTCCCAACATCCTTGAGCACCTACCGATATACCTTGGACTATGGCCCTTAGGTACGTGGTAGGGGGGCGCGAACCCAAATAAGTGGTCCAGTTGTGAGGCTCTCTCCCGAACTATGGTTCAGTGAGACAGCCCAGCAACGTGAAGACCGGGACAATATAGGTAGAGATTTTTTTCAAAATATGATCAACATGCAATAAAATCAGAAGGCTCTAATGCAAGTCCTAAAGAGATAGATTTAAAGAAGAAGCATACACTTGCATACATCGTTTTGCATTCAATTCCTAAAATTGAGGAGAGTTGTATTTAAGACCTAAGTCTAATATGAACATGGAATATTCTCCTCAATATGGTCCTACCAAACCATACTTAAGTCCTATATGCAATGATGTCAGCTTTAGGACGAAATCTAGGCTCCTAAGTTTTGTATATGTTAGAATAAAGACTTAGAAAATATTAAAGCAAAGCAAAGGCATAGATTCAACCGGACGAAGACGTGTCCCATCACGGTCGCCAAATCTGTGATCATCGCAAAATTTTTCCTCTCTCGTATATTTCTCTCTCTTCCATCTCTTTTCATTTTCTAACCTCTATTCTCCTCCTTTTTGAAGGGAGAAAAATAAAAGAAAGAAAAGAAAGAGAAAAGAGAAGAGAAAAGAAAAAGAGAAGAGAAGATGAACTCTTTTGCGGGTTTTCACTTGACCTTTATTTGAAAATATTTAGAAAAATTACTCGCCTCCGTTTTGAAAATTTGCGGGAAAAAGATGGAGAGACGGGATTCGCTCGTCGATACGAGGTTCGACCGTTCCTGGCGCCTTTACCAGGGGTAATCGAACCAAGGATCGAATCTATGCCTTTTGCTTTGCCTAAATATAATCTAAGAATTTATTCTAACTCTAAATACACAAAGAATCATACTTGTGCAATGCAAGGATGTATGCTTTTTTTAAAAGATATTTTTGAAAATTTCCAAGTACTCCGAGATGAACTTGATAAAGGAGTGAAAAAATGATTGAATCTAACTTTAGAACTTGAGATAGATCAAAGAAGTTCTAAGTTCTTGAAGTAAATCAGGATTCGGAAGGATAAATGAGAGAGAATGACTTGAAGCTTTGAAATGAAAGGAAATGAAGTTTCAAAGTCAAAATCGACTTTGAATTCGAATTTGATTTTAGAAAAGGAAATGAATACTTGAGATGGAATTGAATTTTGGAAATGGATATGAAATAATCAAATGGTACTTAAGGATAGAAAATGGATTTTAGGGAGTTCAGACGAGATCTGAAGAATGGAATTGGATTTGAAATCTAGAATTGGGAATGGAATTGGATCTAAAGATGGATTTAAGATCTGAGATCCGAGATAAAATTGGGTTCTGGATCCTAAGATGGATTTGGATCAGAAATCTAAGATCCGATGTAGAGTTGGACTCTGGATCCTAAGATGGAATTGGATCTGAAGTCTAAGATCCAACATGAGTGTTGAATTCTGGATTCTAAAGAGGGATTGGACCTGAAGTCTGAGATCCAATATGAGTGTTGAATTCGGGATCCTAAAGAGGGATTGGATCTGAAGTCTGAGATCCAATATGAGTTGGGCTTTGGATCCTAAGATGGATTTGGATCTTGAAGTCTGAGATCCAATATAGAGTTGGACTCTGGATCCTAAGATGGTTTTGGATCTGAAATCTAAGACCCAAAGTGAAACTGAAGTCTGGATCCTAAAGAAGAATTGGAGTTAAATTCAGGGGATGAATCAAGGACTTCCAAGTTTAATTTAAACTTGAAAATGAATTTTTAGAAATTGAATCTTGAATATACAGATGAATTTCAAAGTTGAATTGGATTTTAAATTTAAGATAGAATTTGGAATTTGAAATACAAGATGATTCTGAAGTTTCAAAGTCAAATGGGACTTTGAAATTGAATTCTTGAATCCTTTTGAGAAATAGAATTGAATTTGAATTTATAAATAGGATTTGATCTGAGAAAGGAAAGAATTACTTGGATTTTATGGAAAAAAAAGAATTTAGAAATATGATGCAAATCTATCTAAATGATGAATGAATTTAAATTTTTGATTTTGAATTTTTGAAAAGCTATTTCATTCTTTAAATGAATTAAAATAAGATTGAAGATATAATACATCCTTGACTATGGTCATCGAATGTATTATATAATAATCTATATTTAAATTTAGGTGAAGAATGAAACACATTTGGTGCTTTTATAGAATTTAAAATGAAATTAACTCTCAATATACCCTGACTATGGCCATTGGTATATATTTTGAGTTAATTTTAAGTTAAATTCTGATAAAAGAAAATAAAAAGAATAATATTTAAGAAAAATATGATGAATTTTGAAAATGGATCCAGTGTGGATCCAGTGTTATTTCGTAAAAGATAAAAATCTTAAGTTTTGTCCACACCCTGACTATGGCCATTGGTGTGGATCATCAACTTAGGATTAATTACCTCTTACGAAAATGGTGCACGTGTCATTCGTGTTTCACCATTGTGAGAATTTGAGAAATAAAGGAAAAGAATGCATGAAAATGAGCAATTCATGATGTTTACAAATGCTCATTCATTCTATCTAAAAACTGGAAATGTAAATTTTCATTTAAGATCTAACTTATTACAATAATCAAAATTGAAAAGACAATTCCCAAGTAATGTCGTTTTCACATGTTCCCTGCCAAAAATAGAATTAGCATAAAAGGGAAAATTTAAAATATATGCATGTAACTGACCATTCCAATTCTTACACAGGATAACATATCCTACCTTGGTTAGAAAACGTGCACCTGTATTTATATATATATATATGTATGTATATATATAGGCAATGACATGAAGATCTATATGCAATGAATGAGGGCAAGGGCCAGAATGGTTTAGGGCGAACCATCGTGGGATATAATGGCCATAATAGCTGGTGAAGAACCACTATGAAGGAAAAGAATATGACTATAGTTGTTCTTGATGAGCTACTATAGCAAAAAAAAAAAAAACTGATCATAATGGTTCCTTGCAAACCTTCATAAGGAAGAAAAAAAAATGACAGTGATGATGATTCTAGATGAACTATTGTAACAAAGAGAAGCCTCTGTGGCTCCTCGAAAAACACTGTAAAAGAATAACAATTATGATAATCCTAGATGAACTAACATAACTAAAAAAAAAAAACTACAGTAGCTCTTTTGGGAACCGCTGTAAAAGAAAGGCAATTACGATAGTTCTAGATAACTATCATGACTAAGAGAAAGCCACCATGGTTCCTTGGGTTCCACTGTGAAGGAAAGATGGTTATGATGGCTCTGGATGAACTGTCATAACCAAGGAAAAGTCACAGTGATTCCTTGGGGATTACTGTGAAAAAAAAGGAGTTAGGATAGTTTTGGATAAACTTTCGTAACTGACTGAAAAGAAGTACAGTGGTCTCCTAGGGACCACTGAAAAGAAGAAAAGGAATGATGATTATGACAGTTTCTAAATGAACTATTATATAAAAAAATAAAAAAAGGCAGTGGTTTCTTGGGAACCACTGTGGAAAAAGAAAAAAAAAATTAATCCTTAGTGATCCCACCACAATTTGACAGAGAATGCTGTGTAAAAAGGAAAAAAAAAAGGGGTGGTTCATAACAGATACAATGAACTGTTAATGAAACATATCTCTTATACAATGATGGAGCATATACTATATGACACCTACTTACAGACACCTTCAACAAACATTAAGAGACATATTAACAAGATGGCTACAACAGAGTGTATGACTGTGATAAACAAGTAATGGCATGTTTTAGAGGGATGTGAACGTGTAGAGGTGTATATACATCAGAGATGGCAACCAAAAAAATAAAAAATAAAAAATAAATGATGATAATGAGTATGACTGATGCTCTGTGTAAAAAAAAAACAGAACTTACAGCATACATGAAAATGACTGCTTATTATCATGAAACATCATAAAAGAATTTTCTTGAATCCTATAGACAGGAAAGCCTGACATGTGTTTTGCTAGTGCTAACATGGAACATAGCGCCAGTCCATCACTGACCCAAAAGCGGAGGATAAGACTCTGTTTACATACACAATCCCTATGGCATCGACCTCCCGACTCAGACAATCAGTCTTGACCACACGTTACTTGATGTAACTGTCATATCCCTATCAATTTCTCCCTTTTATTATTGACCAAGGTCTGCTCATGATGCTATGCATGGACTCCCAAGATGATTTTATTCATCACGGAATCTCCCTCTTTGACAGAAGGGGCAATTAATTTCGGAAGTTCACTTGATTCACATACTTTATCTCTTACCATTCACAGGTAAATGCCAAGGCTGACATTTTTACTGAACTGATGCCTATGGACAGTGACGCTGGTATGGTCTTGATGAGGCAATAAAAGGGTGCAACATTGGGGGTCATTATGATGATGCTGATGATGCTACAACACTATAACAGATACCCGAGAAACAGACATGATCCAGGTAATAAGATTTAACAAGGAGATATCAGTTAGTGAACATAGATCAAAACACGAAACCAGATCCGACGAGCATATAATTACCATGATGGCTAAAGAGATATTTAGATCATGTAGATTCTAAACATGAAATAGGATGATCGACTATCACGATTCTGAATACAGATATAGAAAATATGGTTACCGAACATACCTTGTTAAGGAGTGGTAATGTCACTGATCAGATTCACCCAGACAGCTGGACAATATACAGGCGATGAGGATGTCGATGAAATTGTACCTGCGAGGAAAAGAAAATGAAGATGAATTAGTTCCAAGTCAGGTTATATCATTATCAGTCATGGGTCGTAACCGGACGCGACTGTAATGGACTAGTAGCAACAACCCTTTAGATGATCAGCTCGTGACTGGTTGGTCTGGGTATCATTGCTGATGAACTGTGTCAGTGTACAGGTGGAAGACAATGGGTATAACTGTTGTTGTAATTACAACATATTATGTAGTAACTGTGAGTGGAGTGCAACAGGGCATGTGAAGCAATGTGGATGTAACAAAAGGTGAAATAATTGGGATAAATCTGGGGAAAATGCAGAAGTTGGCTGGTGCTACTATAGTTGTGAGCATGATGGTGCCGTGTGCATCTGTGTAGCAGATTCGGGAGTTAAGCGATAAAAAAAAATGAAAATGGGTGAAAATTGTGAAATGGGGAGGATTGTTATTATAAGGAGGAGTGAATGGATGCTATTTACAGGTACGTTAGAGGCAGAGGTACCATAAAGAAATGCAGGTAAAAAATGAGAATGATAACACTTACAACATGGTTTGCTATACTTTGATATATTCATTCATGTATTTACACTAATATGCATCAAAGATTTGACAGACATTACTTTTGTTACCCCCTTTACCCACTCGTAGCATACTTTACCAATGCCTAACTATCTGTAGGGGATTTAGTCAATACATGACTCAAAGGAGAGAAAAAAAAAACTTACCTGATTAGTCCTCTTCTCAGATTACGTGCATGCATCTCAGCAACATGAGATCAAACTATGTCTTTGAGAAGTAACACGGACGATAATAAGCATAGGGGAAACAAAACAGTGGAAGCATCTTGTAATATGACCCAATAAATAAAAAAAGAATGACGGGTCAGTCTGCAGAAATCTGCTAAGACTAACAAGTGGAATTTTCAACTCTTAAAAATCATAACCAAGGGAATCGTGGAAGGGCCTTTTAAAGTTATGGTGTGTAATGGATCATGATGGGAGGCATGAAAGCATTGATGCCTTCCCAATCAAACCACATCCTGATGCCATGGAACCCATGATGCTCGGAGTTCCAGTTCAAAGTGAGATCTCATTCTTCACTGAAAATTTGGCGGTCACCATAGCCAATCAGCCAATGAAAGTTCATGATAGGTTGTGGGTGTGATCCCCACCAAATACAGAGGAGGAGACGTGCAGAACATGAACATAAAAGATGAATCGACTTAGTTCAATATTGTATGAATGAGATTGGATGCTAAAATGTCATGGGATGCAACAAACAAACTCAGAGATGTCGAATGATGAATCATATTGATGTGGCTGACAATCATGGATGATGCGATGATGCTAGATGAAAAAGATTAAAAGCATATGAGGAAACAGAAGTAATCTACGAATAAAGGTATAGAAATAATATAAACAGAAATGCAGGATGAACTGAGCTATTTACAAGGGAGTCTTTGTGAGGTAAAAAAAAATACAAAATGCAAGAGATGACATTAATGTAAAAGGAAATTAACACCAGATACTGGCATCGAACAAGGAGTGACTATTGAAACGAAATTACAGAAATAGAAGACTAAGATGTTGAGGATAAAAAAACGAGAATGAACTAACTCAGAAATAAAAAAAATAAAAAATAAAAAAAAGCATGGATGGTAACAATAAATCCAAAAAAAAAAATGTTGGAATATGGGCAATTCCATTGATGTTGCATATAAGTGAAGCGATATTGTTACGAACAATCCGCTACTACTATGGATGCATTGGTGGGGCAAACCGAAAATAAAAAAAAACTTGAAAATAACCAAAAGAAAAGGGTAGAGGTTCTTGCCTGATTTTTTTTTTATGCTCCAACCGAAGGAAGAAAGATGTTTCCTATACTGTGTAGAGATGGTGAAGCTCGTGGGTTTGCAAGAACTTTGGATTTTGGAGAGCTTCCCCTGCTGCTGGCGTTTGCGAAAAACTCTGAAGGAGGGGAATGGTGCTTGGCAGTAGCGTTTTCTTCAGAACCCAAAAGAAGGAGGGACTGTCGCGAGGCAAGAGTCGGCTGCTAGTGGTGAAGATGCCCGGCAAGGGTTGAAGTTAAAGGGGAAAATGGACAGTTCTGAAAGCTCCAATGAGGATCAACGCGAAAGATTGTTCTCGTTTTCCCTTTCTTTTCCTCCCTTTTCTCCTTTTTCTTTTTTCCTTTTCTCCTTTTGCATTCGTCTTATAGAGAAGGGCGGAAGGGTCTGGAAGTGGAGGAAGTTGAAGATGGATGGCAGTGAAGGGTCCGTTGGCCATCGAGGGTGGATGTTAATGGAAGATGGCAGATGGGGGCGTGCGATCAGGAATCTTCCAGAGGAAGAGTGCGCGAGAGGGAAGGAGAAGGTGGTTTGTTGGGGGATTAAAGGTGGAGAACGGTCCTGGATGATCGAAGGGTGATGGGGCAACCGGATCACACATGGGGGGGAGTTCTGGAGGGTTTGGTGGGAGCTTCGCGAAGGAGGAAAGTGGTTAAAGATGAAGGGCTCATGGTGCTTGTTGATGGAAGAAGAGGATCGGAGGGTGGAGGTCATGGAGGAAGACTCTCCTCCCTCAGAGGCGCCGCCCTCTCCTCTCCTACGCAGGAAAACCCTAAGCCACCAATTTTACGAAAAAGGGTTCTTTAAAAAAAAAAACAAATTCAAAAAGATGTTTTTCTAAAATGATTTTTTTTCCAAAAACGGGTTTTCAAAAACCACTGCAACTGCCTTCATTTACTTTTGATTTTGATTTTTTTTGTGTTCTTTTCTCAATATTTCTATTTTTTTATTTTTTATTTTTTATTTTTTTAGAATGAAAAACTAAGAAAACAAAGACTAAACCCTAATTTTTTTTTGTATTTTCCTAAAAAAGAATATTTACAAAAGTATTTTCCTTAGAATTTCAGACTATTTCAGGAAAATTTCTTCAGAAGAATGGGTTTTGACCCCCGGTTTTTGAGGAAATATTCGAGTTCTGGCACTCGAATCGAGAAATATAACGTGATGGATCCAAACGGATATCGGACAAAGTGTCTGAGCTTTTTCAAAAATTATTTTTGATAATTTTGAGAATTTGATTTAAAATTGGATAATGAAGCTCATATTTGGATTTTGATGTAGATCCGGATCCGAAATTGAGTCAGCTATATAAAATGAATTTAATTTCAACAAAATTTGAGAAATAAAAAAATGGAATTTAGATTTAAAGCCGACTCAATTACCCAAAAGATGGGGGAAAAAGGCAAAAAGGGGATATTTACAACATTTTGAAAAATTTGGGGTGTTCACACACCCCAAAATTTTCAAAATCTTTTAATATTCCCTTTTTGCCCCTGATATCATTTTTCTGAGTAATTAAGTCACTTTTAAATCTAAATTCCAATACATTTCTCAAGTTTCACTGAAATTAAATTCATTTTATATGTTTAAATTGATTTCGGATCCGGATCCATTGTCTAGATCCAAAACTGAGTCTCGTTGTTCAAATTCTAAATTAAAATTACAGAAAATACCAAAAATACTTTTTAAATAGCTCGGATAATCCATTCGACATCTGTTTGGATCCATCACGTTGTATTTCTCGATTCGAGTTTCAAAACTCGAACATTTTCTCAAAACATAGGTCCAAACTCATTCTTCTGAAGAATTTTCCCCAAAACAGAACTAAAATTCTCGGAAAAACATTTTTTAAAAATATTTCTTAGAAAAATACAAAAATTTAGTGTTCAAAACTTTGTTTTTCATAAAATCTTAGTTTTCTATTACAAAAATACAGAAAAATGGGAAAGTGATACAAAAATCAAAAAAATTGAGGAAAGCAAATGGTTTTTAAACTTGAAAAAATTGAATTTTGCTAAAAACCTCGTTTTAAACCATTTTATGAATTTTTTTTCTTAAAAGGGGCCTCCTTTTTAAAAAGGAAATTTCAAAACAGTCTCTCCCTCGCAACAAGGCCCTTCATCACTCTCCCACCATTGATTTTCAACAAAACCATCGCCTGGGTTTTCCTCCCTCCATCTCCAACCGAACTCCTCTCTCGAACCCTCCTCCTTCTCTTTAAAAGGGGAACACGCAGGGAAAAGAGGCATCCATGAACGCCATCAATCATCGATCATCCAGTATCCATTCTTTATCCCTCCATATGCATCCTCTTCATTCCCTCTTCTTATTCTCCTCCTTCTTCTCTGGATTCTTCTGGTCTTTTCTCCTGATTTACTGAAGGAAATTCTCTGTCTCTCAAGCCAAACAAGTAAGTATTGCTTTCCCTCTGTAATTTCCGATTCTCCTTTTTTTTTTTTTTACTTGAAGCCCCTATTAACGCACCATGGACTGGGTTGAATTGCTTATAACAACTTCAATACACTCCCGTGCAACAACAACGGAAGGGAATCGTTCCAACACCATCTTAAATTTTTATGTTTTTCCCATTTTTTTTATATATATCTTACATTTACCTCCATGTTTAAACAATGTTCGATTGTGTATTCTTCTTCTTCTTTTTTTCTCTGTTCGTAATATCTCATTCACTTTATGCATCTGTTCTCTGGTGTTAATACGAGATACTCTGTATCTCGATTAGCATTTCATCATCGTTGTTCATATTTTCTGTGTTCTTTTATGACATTTTATTTATTTTTTATCACCTTCTAAATCAGTAATGCGTCTCATCAATCGATCCTTACCTGCATCACGCTGTAGCATCTCTTAGCATTATTCATTCTCTAGGCTTTATTTTCACTATGTCAATGTAATTTGTTATATTACCTATGCAACACCTACCTGGCTTCATCATAATGAGTGACGACCCCTGTTATATTCACCACTTCGCGTTACATAATCCTCTTTTGATCGTTTCATACAGTATACATAGTCAGTTTGTATGTGCCTTGTTATCTCTATATATGGTCACATATAAGTTACCCTCAATAGATCAAAACCCTTGAGCCGATGAACTCTCCTCACACGCCTGGTCAATTTCAAAGTACTGCTAAGAATCAGCAGGAGGTTATACCCATCAGAGTTTTAAATCTGGATCGATCTCATTATGTTTTTAGCAAACCTGGATTATCTGCATCGAGTTCATGTAATTAGTATTTTCTGTGATTTAAATTTCATTCTCTCAATTCTTGCTTTCTTTGATTTTAGTTACGTCATTCTGTATACTCTAGATCATCCTCGTATCTTCATTCCATTAGATGCTTCAAACTCCATTTTCTGCACCATTTTTTTTTCTTTTTTTTTTTACATTTCAGGTTTATATTCTACAGTGCATATAAACCCCCTTCTTAGATTTTTGATATTCGTTGGCCTCTGTAATTTGTCTTATAATGTTATACAGTTTGTTTTTTTGTTGTCATCCGATCTATTAGTTTGGAATTGGGCATGATGAAGCCAATGAAACCTGGTTTGGAAGAACCACAGGAACAAGCTCGTAGGATAAGAATTACTCTTTCTTCCAAAAGTGTAAAGAACCTTGAAAAAAGTTTGTGCTGACCTTGTCCGGGGTGCAAAGGACAAACAACTTATAAATTTTTATATTTTTCTTAGACTACTATATGAATTTAGTCAGGATTGAAGGATTTGAAGAAAGCCATTGTGGGGTTTCATTTTTTTTTCTTCTCTGCTAGTGAACTGACCTTCTAGCTGAAAATCTGAATTAGGGAGTTAGAGATGTTGATTTTTTGTATTTTGATAGTTTTCAGATTTGGCTACATTAATCTTTTATTTGGTTTTGGACATTGGTTGTGCCTTTTTGCAGGGCTTATGCTTACTGTTCTGATATATATTTGCAAATTGTTCCTGTTCTTAGTAAATTGTTGTAGGAACCATATGATCATGCTATATACAAAAGACATATGCTTTCATAACGAAATCGTTCGCGTAATATGCTATTGACAGGACACTGTAGCAAGGTTGTTATATGCTTGATGAGGAGGAAAACAGTTTCTTTCAAGAATTATATTCAGTTACATCAAGAAATTTTAGGTCAGCTTGTTGATTTGATGGGCATTATGGGGGTTTTGATATGACCTATTGATGCTGATGATCATAGTATATAATAAAGTCATGGATATGGTACCCAGTTGAGAGCAAAAAAAAAAACAGGAACACACCACTTCTCTACTTTGAAGGTTCACTTGTGCACAGGGTTCTCCACCTGCTGTAGCTACAACAGTGTGTGCACCCTTTTTTTTTTCTTTTTAGCTCACTGTGTATGGTACCACCCCTTCCAGCTATTTCTTCACAACATTTTTTTTTACTACCACTTTCACCTCCTAATCATTACCTACCACACATTCTGTGCCTACTACAGAATGCCTTACCCACCTTCATCACTCTGCAGCCCCGCTGCACTTGTCTACATAGGATAACGCCTATGCATATCATTTTCGTTGCACTTCCTGTCATTTGCAACAGCTAACACCACTTCCTTATCTTCCTTTACTACCAGTCTCTATTATCATTTACCACAAATTTTCCTTAAACTTCCAGCTATATCCCTTTTATTCAACAACCTGCACCTGTTGCACCTCCCCCACTGCGTTTCATTGTCATCTCCTGTTAGCCCCTGCTTTACCTACCCTGTAGCTTCGTCCAGCCTTCATACTACCTTTTACCTGTAGCTCCCAACTGCCACCCTTTTGTCTTTCATACCTCCAAATATACCCTCAACACCATTTTTTTTTGCCTTCTACAACAACGTTGCTGTCACCATCATGCAGAAAATTGTCCCCTGCTACCTCTCATTCCCCTGCAATACCATCTTGCTGTATCATTTCAGCTATACCACCACTGTCAAGCTCATTGCATCATATCCATAAACTTCCTGCACTTTTCAGTTTCAGCAAAGGCATCTCCATATACTCCTTAGCAAAAGTATTTCAACTCATATAAATTGTACCCAAGCAAGATAAATATATCCTTTCATTTGGCATATACATAAGCATGTCATGTAGGGAAGGCATATGTAATCTTTCCTTTTATGAGCATATCATTTGTAACATATATATATATATATATATATATATATATATATATATATATATATATATATATATATATATATATATATATATATATATATATATATATATATACATGTATATTCGAGCATTTCATTTAGCATGTATACTTTCTATTTAACATGGGCATTTTAGTACAAATATAGCATTTTTCATTCTCCTCTATATTTTGCAAATTTTGTATTTGGCTAACCTTGTTTTGCAGGAATCTTTGGAAAATGTTGATTTCCTTTCTTAGACTAAGATTTTATCATTCTAAAATCCAATTGTAATAGTTAGATCATAATGAGAATTTACATTCCAGTTCTAGATTAGGATGTATGAGCATTATAAATATCATAAATTGTTCGTTTTCATATATTTTACCTTTATTTTCAAAAATTCACTAATGGTGAAACACGAATGGCACATGCACCATTCTAATAAGAGGTAATAAATCCTAAGTCGATGATTTACATCAATGGCCATAGTCCGGATGTGAACAAAACTTAGGATTTTCATCTTTTATGGAATAACATTGTATCCACATTGGATCCCTCTTCAAAAATTATCATATTTTCAAAAAATTTTCTTCTTTTATTAGAGTTTAATTTAAAATTAGTTCAATATATATACCAATGGCCATAGTCAGGGTATATTGAGAGTTAATTTCATTTTAAACTCTATAAAAGCACCAAAATATGTTTTATTCTTCACCTGAATTTAAATATAGATTGTTATATAATACATTAAATGACCATAGTCAAGGATGTATTATATTTTCAATCTTATTTCAATTCATGTAAAGAATGAAATATGGTTTTTCAAATTCCAATTTCAAAATTCTTTAAATTCATTCATCATTTAGGATAGAACTGCATCATATTTTCAAAATTCATTTTTTAAAATCCAAGTGATCTCAAATATCTTTCTTCAATCTCTATTTCAATTCATTCTTCTATCTTATTTCAAATATTTAAATTTCAATTTCAAAGTCCAATTTGACTTTAAAATTTCAAATCCAATCTTTATATTCAAAATTCCATCTTCCCATTCAAATTTCAACTTCAAAGTCCAATTTAACTTTGAAGTTTCTGATTCATCTTCAAATTCAAAACCAAGTTTATCTTTCTACCTTTAAAATCAAAATCTAAGTTTGAGATTGATTCTGAATCTCAAAGCTTGATCCTTCCTAAATTTTAAATTCAATCTGGGTTTTCAAACCCCGATCCATATTTAAAAGTCCCATTTGGACTTTCAAAGCCCAAATCTAAAATTAGATCAACTTGGATCCAGTTTTCTAAATACAATTCTACTTTTGGATCTTAGACTCCAGATCCAAATTACATCTTGGATTCCAGACCTTGGATCTAAATCCATTTTAGGATCCAGAACTCAATTCCATCTTGGATCTCAGACTTCAGATCCAATTCCATTTTAGGATCCAGAATCCAATCTCATCTTGGATCTCAGACTTCAGATCCAATTCCATTTTAAGATCCAGAATCCAATTCCACTTTGGATCTCAGACTTCAGATCCAATTCTATTTTAGGATCCAGAATCCAATTCCACTTTAGATCTCAGACTTCAGATCCAATTCCATTTTAGGATCCAGAATCCAATTCTATCTTAGGATCCAGAATCTGATTCCACTTTGGATCTCAGACTTCAGATCCAATTCCATTTTCAGATCTCATTTGAACTTTCTAAATCCATTTCTATTTTTAAATACCATTTGACCTTCTTAGATCCATTCTAAATTTCAAACTTAAAAATCCAAATTCAATTCCATCTCAAGTATTCATTTCCTTTCCTAAAATCAAGTTCAAATTCAAAGTCCATTTCTGATTTTGAAACTTCATTTTCTTTCATTTCAAAGCTTTAAAACATTCTTTCCCAAAGTCAAGATTTATTCTTCCAACTCTGATTTACTTCAAAGACTTAGAAATTCTCTGATCTATCTCAAGTTCTAAGTCAAATTCAATCATCTTTTCACTCTCTTACCAAGTTCATCTCAGAATACTTGGAAATTTTCAAAACATCTTTCAAAAAGAGCATACATCCTTGCATTGCACAAGCATGATTCTTTGTGCATTTAGAATTAGAATAAATTCTTAGATAATATTTAGGCAAAGCAAAAGGCATAGATTCGATCCTTGGTTCGATTACCCCTGGTAAAGGCGCCAAGAACGGTCGAACCTCGTACCGACGAGCGAATCCCGTCTCTCTATTTTTTCCCGCAATACATTTCAAAACAGAGGCGAGTTAATTTGCTAAATATTTTTCAAATCAAGGTCAAGTGAGACCCCGCAAAAGAATTCCTCTTCTCTCTTTCTTTCTTTCTTTTCTCTTCTCTCTTTCTTTTCTCTCTTTTTATTTTTTCTCCCTTCAAAAAGGAGGAAAATAGAGGTTAGAAAAGGAAAAGAGAAGGAAGAAAGAGAAACCACAAGAGAAGGAAAAATTTTGCAATGATCACACCAAGGTAATGGGATAATCTCTTAAAATTGTCTACCAAAACCCTTCATTCTTTTCTCAAAAAAATCTTGGTTTGCAAAAAAGGTTTTCTCTGCACTCTAACCATTCCCTTACTCTGCATGAAAATCTTTGGCATCTCAAAATGGTTCAGACAAGAGCTGGCAAGCAGACTGTTCAGCAGCACAGTGACAGCGAGAAAGAAGAAATGAATTCTCCCAGATCGTCCAGAGGACATGACTCAGGGGAAGAAAGTGATGTTAATCCTGCCATGTACAAAGTATTTCAGAAAATGATGTCAAAAATGATGGCTGAGCAGGCTAAGGCTGGTCCGAAGAAAGCAGCAATTAAAAGCAAAATCAAGAAAAAGCCCATGAAAAAGCCTGTCAAGATCAGTAAACAGAAAATACAGTGTGACAGTACTTCTGAGAACTCAGAATTGGTGGAAGAGGACTCTAAAGAAGAAGAGCAGCTGATTTATATCCCAAAGCATTTGCGACAGTCCAAGAGGGCAGTTGAAGAGCCTATACTAGTTAGCAGACCCAAGTACGGGGCACCCACGAAAGATCCAATCCAAGCACTAACCAAGATAGACAAGGATCTGCAAATCCGAGACAAGGAAAAAAAATCATACACCAGGCAGGATTTTTACCTCGAATTGGAAGGGGATAACAATCTAGAGAACCTCCTCAAGAAGTTCATTAAGTTCGACAGAACCGGCGATCCCAAGGCCCATTTGGCCATGTTCTTCGCAGAATGCACCAGATTCAGCGAAGATAACCGTGCTCTCTTCTTATGCTTCCCCCGCAGCTTGGAGGGGATAGCCGCCAAATGGTATGCCGAGCATGTCAATCCCATTGAATTAAGGGATTTTGACAAGGTTGTTAATATGTTCATTGAGCGTTTTCTGTTTAATACAGAAGCCTTGCCTACGCTCAATCACCTATACAACCTCAAGCAAGAACCCAACGAGAAGGCCAGAGATTTCATTCACAAATGGAGAAGTATTTGTAATAAAATGAGGAATCCCATTTCTGAGGAGCATGCCCTCCAAATCATCCTCAACAACTTTTCACAACCTTTGAAAAAACTCATTTTTCCATACCCATCCAAATCATTCATTGAACTGACAGAACGAGCAGAATGACTCGAAATGGGAGTAGAGAGTGGAATATATGAAGGCATCACTCTGGCCAAAAATGCCCAGGATCAGAAAAAGAAGGCACATTTTACTTATTCAGCCGACACTCTGGGCGACAACCAGGGCAGTAGCAGCAAAAACAGTAACAGCAGCGACACGAAGCCTGATCAGCGTAGAGGAAGAAAAGGAAAGTTCTTTAAGAACAATGATAAGCCTCCCTCGAGCGGTCCTCAGCAAAAAGAGGATCTTCAGGAAAAGCCTAAACATATCAACTGGAGTAAGGATCACAAATTTACGCCTTTGGACCAGCCTTTGGAAAAAGTTCTGGAATATCTATTGTCCCACGGAATGGTTAAGCTTCCCAAAGTTGCAGATCCACCAGTGATCATGGGAAGGTTCAAAGAGCAATTCTGCAAATTCCACAGGACGATGGGGCATGATACAAAATATTGGTTCGTCCCGAAACACTTGATCCAGGACTGCATTGATAAGAACATACTCATAAAAGAAGAAGGCAAAATGGAAATCTTATCAGCTCCATTCCCAAATCATTCCGCATCAACCATTTCAGAACACTCATTCCTTCCACAAAGCCATATACATCCATGTTCCGAGAAGGATATAAGTCTCCAACATCAGGTAATGGTTCTGCATCGGGACCAGCCTACATTCGAAAAAATGAACATCATCTCAGTCCTAAATCAGATGAATTCGTTAGCCGAGAACAAAAGGACCCAAGGTTTTCCAAAAAGGTTCATCAAAAAGGAAGTCTTTGCAAAGGAAGCAGAAACCTCTAAGGCAGCCAAAGAGCGGGCCAATAGTCTCCAGAAGCCAATCACGACGCTCTCCAACATTTCCATCCTAGAATTAACTCATGATTCCCCCAAGCATCAAGAGGTGCTAGATGATCTATTAAGAAAAATTAAGGTGAAGCCAGGCACTACGCCAGAAGATATGACACAGATCGTAAACCAGGCAATGACTAATGCACCTATCACCTTTTCCGATGAGGACCTGCCAAAACCTCATTCTTTCCATAACAATGCACTGTACATCGTAGTGAGGACCAGGGGCATGACTGTCCCGCATGTACTTATCGATGGAGGCAACAACTTCAATATTTGCCCAGAGATGACAACAAAAGCCTTGAGATTAAAAGAAGAAGAATATGTGCTTGATCCAATTACAATTTACGGATTCGACAATCACGGACAGACTGCCAAGGGCAAGATCTTTTTGGAAATTTTCATCAATTACTCAGTACATGCAGTCTTATTCCATGTCATTAATGTGCCGCCCACTTATAATCTTCTGTTAGGACGAATATGGATCCATAATGCCAATGTTGTTCCATCAACCCTCCACCAGTGCATAAAATGGTCCAAGGGAGGAATGATTACCACCATTTTGGGAGAAGATCCCAAAGAGAGGCTGCCACAACCTATGATTCCCCGTCCAACATTTACAGCCGATATCCCCAGCATCCGAGAGAGCGATGAGATCAACCTCAGCGAGAGTTTAGAAATGCTGAAGCTGAAAGATATCCAAAAAGAAGAAAATGTTGCAGCCACGGTCCAATGGCAAGGACCCTGTTTCTTCAAGTTGAGAGGACGTATCAACTACACTTCCTTCAAAGATCATCCCTTATTTCCTCAGTTTTTCAAAGTCAGAAAGGAATTTGATCTGCTGATAAAACACGGGTACCAGCCATTCCGGGGCATAGGAAAAAATGAGGATGGTATAGTGGAGCCAATCATTCCTGCTCGTCATTCAGATAATTCAGGGTTGGGGTTCACCGGCCAAGCATCCAGTCAAGAAATAATATTTGTCAGAGGAAACAAATAAGAAGATGATGCCTTAGTTTTCTTGCCTTCTGTCTTTGTTTTCTGTTAATCTTGTAGGGACGACACAGTCTCATCTTTTTGTCAATCTTGTAAATATCTTATTTCCAATCAATGAAAGATCAATCTTCTCTTCATAATTGGGCATCTATCATTCTTTCTTATATTTTGTCTATGCCATTGTTCTTTGCTTTTCAATAAAAAGTTCATTTTGGGCTTACACTTTCTCTTAAAAAACTTTTCTTGATGTTTCAGGATCATAAAAAACATAACTTCTGAATCGATAAAGAAATTCATTATCAATCCCAAATATTCAAAACTGGCAAAGATTTCTAAGATAAAGGTCAGAGCAGAGGTCAGCCAGGCAACAAAGCAGATCGAAGAGCTAGAAGAGTTTGATTCAACTATCCAAGAATTGCCAGAATTTGCTCATATTCAGAAGCAGGATGAACCCTCGTCTTTGGTTCAAGATCCCACTGAGGATATCAACATTGGTTCGGAAGATGATCCAAAAATCCTCAAAATCGGTTCGAGTCTTAACGCAGTTGAAAAAGCAAGACTCATCCAATTCCTTAAGAAGCATCAAGAAGTATTTGCCTGGACTTATGAAGATATGCCAGGATTGGATCCCAAGCTGGTTGAGCATCGACTCAAGTTGAAACTAGATTCCAGACCAATCAAGCAGAAACTGAGAAAATTGGACCCTCGAGTTGAGCAACAAGTTAAAGGACTTGAAGATTTGTTAAAAGCAGGCTTCATCCGAGCCATAGATTACCCAGATTGGTTGGCAAATATTGTGACAGTTCCTAAAAAGAACGAAAAAGTTCGGATTTGCATTGACTTCCAGGATCTCAGCAAGGCTACCCCGAAAGATGATTATCCACTTCCCAATATTGATCTTTTGATCAATAGCACGACAGGCCATGCCATGTTTTCTTTTATGGATGGATATTCAGGATACAACCAAATCAAGCTGGCCGTTCGTGATCAGTGAAAGACTTCATTTACTACACCATGGAGAACCTTCTGCTATACAATTATGCCATTTGGGCTAAAAAACAACAGAGCAACCTATTAGAGGGAAATAACCATCATTTTCCATGATCAAATGCACAAAAATATGGATGCATATGTAGATGACATTCTGGTTAAATCTAAAGAAGAAGAGGATCACCTCGATGCTCTTGGTCAAGTTTTTGAAAGACTCATTCTTTATAAATTGAGACTTAATCCTCAGAAATGCATTTTTGGAGTAGAGTCCGGCAAATTACTCGGCTTTATAATCAACAAAAAAGGAATAAAAGTGGATCCAGCTAAAGCAAAAGCAAAAGCAATTATTGATATGCCACCTCCAACTAATCTCAGGGAATTGCGAAGCCTTCAAGGGCGTATTCAGTCTATTCACAGATTTATCTCCAATTTGGCCATGAGGTGTGAACCTTTCAATCATTTGCTAAGAAAAGGTGTAAAATTTGAATGGGGATCAGAATGCCAACTCTCGTTTGAGCGCATCAAGCAGTATCTTCTTAATCCACCAGTTTTGAAGCCACCAAAATTGGGGAAGCCTCTTTTATTATACATCTCTGTCAATCAGAATGCCTGTGGTGGATTCCTCGCACAGTATGAAGAAGGCAATTTGATAGAGCATGTCATCTACTATGTGAGCAAAACTTTCATTGATTATGAAAAGAAGTATTCTCAGATGAAGAAAACTTGTCTAGCTCTGGTATGGATGTGCCAAAAATTAAGACATTACTTGTTGGCATCTGAAATCAAATTTCTATCAAAACTTAATCCTCTCAGATATATTCTTGAGCAACCATTTCTCACTGGACGGATTGCGAAATGGCAGGTCCTCCTAATGCGATATGACTTATAGTATGTCTCTCAAAAGTCAATTAAAGGCCAAGCGATCGTAGATCAGTTGGTAGATTTTCCCCTGACAGAAGAAATTAAAGCAGAAGATGACTTTCCTGATGAGCACATCTGCAATGTCCAACAGCCTCCAGTTTGGAACCTATTTTTTGATGGCTCTAAAAATATGTCTAGCATAGGGATTGGAGTTTTGTTAATCACTCCAGAAAAAGAAATGACTCCTTATTCTCTCAAGCTTAGTTTCCAATGCACTCATAATATGGCCGAGTACGAAGCCCTAATACAAGGCCTCAAAATTCTACAAAGTTTCAATGTCAAGAGAGTGCATGCCTTTGGTGATTCATTACTTGTTGTCAGTCAAGTTAACACTGGATGGCAGGTGAAAGATTCAAAATTGATCTCATATCAGAAGATCGTCCTAGCTCTTGTGGACAACTTCGAAGAATTTCAGCTCAATCACATCAGGAGAGAGAACAATCAGATAGCCGATGGCTTAGCTAGCCTGGGCTCCATTTTATCATTCAAAGGCAGTGAATCATGTCGTTCTTTCAAAGTAGGTAGGCTTGAGCAACCTGCTTTTATTTTAACCATACAAATAAACCAGGTCAATCAGAAGGAGAAGCCTTGGTACCAAGATATCAAAAATTTCATTAAGACTAGTGAATTTCTACCAGAAATGCCAAAAAGGGAGCAGCGTGCAATTCAGCGAATGTCTACCCGTTATTTCATCCTTGCCAATGTTCTCTACTACCGTGGGTTCAGTTCTGAATATGCCAGATGTTTAGATAAAGAAGAAGCTATGAAAATTATCCAAGAGGCACACGAAGGAATTTGTGGTGGTCATGTTGGCTATCAAACTCTCATCAAGCAGATCGTTCGAGCAGGGTACTACTGGAATACCATGCAACATGACTGTCATTGATTTGTGAAGAAGTGCGTCAAATGCCAAATGCGCACACCTTTCATTCATGCACCGACCACATATCTACAATCAGTTGTTTCTCCTTGGCCATTCTTTATGTGAGCTTTCGACGTCGTAGGCCCAATTACTCCTGCTTCCAACGGCCACAAATACTTTCTGGCTGCAATAGAGTATTTCACCAAATGGTTGAAGCCGTTACTCTGTGCACAATAGAAGGCCGCCATGTGATTTCTTTTATTCACAAGAACATTCTTTGCCGCTTTGGCATACCACATGATATTGTTTTAGACAATGAAAGCCATTTAAAAATGAGAGGATGAAAACCTTCTGTTCTAAATTCAAAATTTGCCACCATTTCTCAGCTCCCTATTATCCTCAAGGGAATGGCCAAGCAGAGGCTACCAATAAGATTCTGATCTGCATTTTGGAAAGGATTGTGAGAACATGTCGAGATTAGCATGAGAAAATTCATGATGCACTTTGGGCATACCGAACCACCATTCAGACTCCGACTAATGCCACTTCCTCAGAACTTGTTTACAGAACTAAAGTAGTGTTACCTCTCCATGTCCAGAAACCCGCTCTCAAATTTGCCTCACTTATAGAATTGCCACTTGACCAATATCGGTAGCAACGATTGGTGCAGCTGGATCTACTGGATGAAAAGAGGCTTAAGGCAGCAGAGCATGCTCAAGCTTATCGTCAGAGGGTAGCTCGACACTATGCCAAGTCCGTCATTGAGAGAAAATTTCGAGTTAACGATTTGGTGCTCAGATCGACAACTCATCTCAAGCATCGACTACGGGGCAAGTGGTCACCAAATTAGGAAGGCCCTTATGTGGTTAAGGAAGCACTGCCTCATAATTCATATTGTCTGATCAACGCAAATGGGGTGGAAATGCTGGATCCTGTCAATGTTTTGCATCTGAAGAAGTTTTATACTTAAAATGTTCATTCTAGCCTTTTGTATTATTCAAAAAAGTCATTTCAATAAAACAAAGATCTTCTATTAATTCTCACATTCTTCTCCATGATACTGGGGCATTTTATTTTTATCTATAATTATCTTCCTTCATCATATGCAGACAAGATTAGACAAAAACTCTTTTTCTCAAATTCTACCAATTTTTAATTTGATCTTGTGATCTTTAATAATTTCATTCATATGGTTTATTTCTCAATTTAATCAAATTTTCATCAAATTATTGTCAATGTTTATCAAATTTTAACAATTTTTCATCAATCTTATTTGTTATCCACCTTTATCTTTAAAAACCACCCTTTCAGGTTAAGGGATAAACCTGATGCCTCCTTTCAATGAGGTATTCTTTTTATTATTTCCTCGTTCAGGATAAGGGGATAAATCCTGAAAGCAGACCACATACAGTTAAAACTATGATGGTCCATTAATTTTTGCCAAGAATCTTTGATTTCTAAAATTCTTTTTGAAAATCGAGCTTATCTTTAAAACCCGGTCCTCGCACTGGTCATTTCTCAAACTTTTCAATCAATATATTGAGCTCATTTAAAAAAAATCCGGTCCTCGCACCGGTAACTTTCTACATTCAACCTTTTGATCAAAGTCTTCCTTCTACAAAATTCAAGTTCTGACTTGAACTTCCCAAAATTTGATGTATTCCAAAAAGATCCAACACTCGTTGGTCATGTATTCCAAAAGATCCAACACTTGCGGGTCATGTATTCCAAAAGTCCCAGCTTTTGCTGGTCATGTATTTCAAAAGATTCAGCAGCTCGCTGGTCATGTATTTCAAAGGATCTAGCTTTTGCTGGTCATGTATTTCAAAGGTTTCAGCTTTTGCTGGTCATGTATTTCAAAAGATCCAGCAGCTTTTGCTGGTCATGTATTTCAAAGGATCCACCTTTTGCTGGTCATGTATTTCAAAGGATCTAGCTTTTGCTGGTCATGTATTTCACAAGATCCAGCAGCTCGCTGGTCATGTATTTCAAAGGATCCAGCTTTTGCTGGTCATGTATTACAAAGGTTCCGGCTTTTGCTGGTCATATATTTCAAAAGTCCCAGCTCATGCTAGTTGAGCTCCCAAATCAATTTACTTCACAATCAAACCTTCGGGTTTCAATTTCCCCATTCTATCATTTCTGAACCTTTGGGCTTCGATTTCTCAAATCTATCATTTTCTCAAACCACGGGTTATAATCTCCCAAATTCAATCACTTTCAAACCATCAGATTAAATCTTTCATTTCAAAATCCAGTTTCTCATAACTGGTCGGAATTTCAAATCCAGTGTTTTCACTGGTCGGGATTTTAAATCCAGTGTTTTCACTGGTCAGGATTTTCAAAATCCAGTTTCTCATAACTGGTCGGGATTTTAAATCCAGTGTTTTCACTGGTCGGGATTTCAAAATCCAGTGTTTTCACTGGTTGGGATTTCAAAATCCAGTATTTTTACTGGTCGGAATTTCAAATCCAGTTTCTTATAACTGGTCGGGATTTCAAAATCCAGTGTTTTCACTGATCGGGATTTCAAAATCCAGTGTTTTCACTGGTCAAGATTTTCAAAATCTAGTTTCTCATAACTGGTCGGGATTTCAAAAATCTAGTCTCTCATAACTGGTCGGGATTACCAAAATCCAGTTTCTTATAACTGGTCGGGATTTCCAAAATCTAATGTCTTTCATCAGTTAAGTTTTTCAAAGTCTGATTTTTACACCGTTCCTCCAAAGTACAACTAAAGGTCTCATGAAAATCTATATTGAGTGATTATTTCACAAAAGGATTCTGGAATATTGTTCCAATTTGCTAAAAACATTCATTGATTCCAATATTCTTACTACATAAAAGAATTACCTCAGATTACCTCTAGTATTTTTTCCAAAAAAGTGAAACTTTTTGCAAAAAAGGGATAAAATTCAAATCTTTTTCCTGTTGATCAACCAAAAGGATGTAAGAAATATCTTTGATATGATTAGTAAAAGAAATATTCGATGATGTTGAAAAGTCAGAAGCGAATTGATATTGGTCATGGCTATGGCACATGTTTAAAGATGGCTATCTGACAATCAGGCAGTGAAAATATCTTAAGCTATAAAAAGAATCCACCAAATCCATATCTTCTCATCCATTTAAGCAGCAATCAAATATCTGCAAAAAAGATCTCTTAACTGTCGTCAAGATAAAGATGAATAGGCGAGCCAAACCACCGGGGCCAAAGAAGATTTGGATCATCTCCAAGATGAAGGAGTTTGTGAAGGATCCTTTCAGGGAAAGTTCAGATCACCGTTGAGATGAAGGCAAGTGTGATGAACCTACCGACAAACCCTAAAAGATATTTGATTTCGGCTATCGTCTAAAGACCTTTTGAGCCAATACCATCAATATAATGCCGGAGACAAAAGAAGGATCAGAACATCTCCAAGATGAAGGAGTTTGTGACATACCCTTTTCCGAAAAAGAGAGAAAATGCCAAGACACATCCAAATGAAGGATGATGTAAAAACCCGAGAAAGTTCAATGACTAAAAAAGAGTGCAAAAGGATCATCATGGGAAAACACCCAGATATCAAGTTGCCAAAGTTGTCAGAAGTCATCTTTTCTCATGCAAAATTCATTTTATCAATATCTTTTCACTACTTGCTTTATAAAATTAAGAATATTTCTTCTCTTCTCATATCAAGGAAATGGATAGCTTCCTTGAAGAAAATCATCAGTGCTAAAATTTTGAATTTGACTCTTAAGACCGAGGAGTTAACTTCGATGGGGGAAATACTCTAGGTAAAAGAGGGAATATCTTTTGCACATACGTGCACAACTTTCAAGCATTTGAATCAACTACAATTTTATCTTATTGGCAAAATTTTCTAGCTATTCCAAGAATGAAATAACTATTCAATATACATTTTGATGCAACCTAGCGTTATTTATATTTTTCCAAAAGAGTTGCCTCCTTCAAGAGAAGTATCTCTTCCTGTCCCATCATGGTTTCTTCATTCAAGAAATCCGTATGGTTGTACCCACTTAGGTTAAGGGTCAAACCTGAATTTTCTGCGAGAGGTCATTGATTTCAAAATCTATTTCAGTCTCAGCAATGAGACACCCAAGACTATCCCCTTTTCCAAGCTTTAAGGAACCTCATCTTCCTCCTTTCGCAAACCCCTTTCGGATTTGTTCGTCCAAAATCCGAAGGTCCCATAATGGTTTCTTCATTCAAGGATTCCATTTGGTCGTTCCCTTCAGGTTAAGGGTTAAGCCTGAACCTCGTGCCATGATGTATCTTCTTTTTTCAGGTTTGGGTTAAACCTGAGTCTTGTTTTGACGAAATTCCTCGTTTTGGCAAAGTGTTTTCTTCCAATCCCATCATGGTTTCCCCATCAAAGGAACCCATGATTCATATATCCATCCAAGAAAGAATCATACTCGAGTTTCATCTCGCGAGACATTTTTCTCAAAAATGTCCCATCAAAGTCCTCATATATTCCTTTCCATATTCAATTCATGTTGATATATCTTCGTCCCATCCAGGTTAAGGGCTAAACCTGAGTCAGTCCAAAAAGTTGATCTTGTCTCACCTATAAAAGACTGAATCAAAATTCTGATTTCTCCACCATTTTGGGATCTTCGTCTAAAGTCCCATCACGATTTCCTCATTTTTGTTATTTGGTCACATCATCTTCGAGGATTTCGTCTCCCCGAAACCATTCAGGATAAGGTTTTAAGCCTGAAAAGTCATATTTTCAAAATAATTCTTCCACACCCAGTTCAGATCTGCTGACTGGGGCATTTTTCAAAATTTGGAGTGTATTCTTTGCCACTAAGCTCAGCTTTCAACCGACTTAGTAGTAAAGAGGGGCATCTGTGAACACCCCAAAATTTTCAAAACCTTATAAATATTTCCTTTTCCCCATCTTCTGAGAAAATCAAAGCAATTTCAAAACCAAATTTCAGTTATTCTTCATATTAAATTTCATGTTGATATATCCAACTCGATTTTGGATCCAAACTCAGTGTCAAAAACCCAAATCTGAGCCTCGTTATCCAAATTTTCAAATTAAAATTTCAAAATACCAAAAATAATTTTTGAAAGGCTTAGACAGTCCATCTGGTATCCTGTTGGATCCACAACCCTGTATTTCTCGATTCGAGGTTTTAAACCTCAAATATTTCCTCAAATTCCGGATATAAATTCGCTCTGAAGAATTTTTCAAAAGAATAGCCTCGAATTCTCAAAAAACCCCTCTTTTTTGTAAATATTTCTCAAAAATACAAAAAATTAGTTTTAAATCTTTGTTTTCTCATAAATTTTAGGGGTTTATTCCAAAAAATACAAAAACACGAAAAAAAACAACAAAAAAAAAACCAAAAAAATCTGAAAAACTATGTGAAAAATGAATAGTTTTTAAACTTTAAGTTATGTTTTACAAAAAAACTCTTTTTAAACCACTTTATGAAAAAATGGTTTTAAAGGGACCTCCTTTTTAAAAAAAGAAAAGATCGCAACGGCCCCTTCCCATTCTCGAATTCTCCTCTGCTTCATCACTCTCGCACCACCCATCTGCCTTTGATCTCCTCTCCACCTTCCATCTTCAACCGCTTTCCCTCTCGAGCCTTCGATTTCTCCCTTTAAGAAGTGGCCTCCAAAGCTCTTCTGGGGCATCGATCTTCCATCACACCTATCCCTTTGAAGCAGGATCAATTCTTCAACATCGATCATTTTCCTCCATTAGCACCCATCCTTTCCTTCCATCTTTGGCTTATTTTTCATTGTGGTCGAAAGGAGTCGATCTCACCTTGCAGCGACATACAATAGTCACCACTTCTTTCTCTCTCATATCATCAAACTCACGGTGAGTACTCTCTCTTCTTTCTGTGATTTCTGTTTTTCTTTGATTTTTCCCGTTTGATGCCCCACTGAAGCACTTTAGGTAGCATCGAGTTGCTTGTAGCAACATCGATCTATCCATGTGCAATATTAATGAAAAATACTTATTCCAACATTTGTTTTCCCCTTTTCATAATTTATTTCTGGATTCATTTCAATTTATGGTATGCTTTTGGCCTAATTTATCATTTATTTCTGTTTATACACGATTTACCTCCTATTTTCAATGCAACCTCATTGTCAATTGCCTGCATCATTCTTCTTCTGCCATAACTTATGCTCTATCAGGATGTACAAGATGGGATTCATCGCATATGTAGCAACCTGGTGTCCTATGATGGAATCATTGCATATCGGTTTACTGCAAAGTGCTAATCGTGATACTCAGTTCATTTGCTTTACTAAGCATATCTCTTTTATCATAGAATCGGATTTGACTATGAAGATTCTAGATTAACCCCCATGCTTGATCTAGAACAAATTTTATACACGATTTATAGTAAAACCCCTTTTTCGCTGGCCCAATAGCTTGCATCGTGGTATCACGTCCCTTATGGCATCTCCTTCAGTTCTTCCTAGTTATGCTGCTTCTAATACAGTTCTGTTCCATATGATTCTTTAAGTTCATTTATTATATATAATAAGATCTGCTAAGGTAAATTTTGCCTCTTGAATCCAGCTGTATTGTAATGCTTATTACATGATTAATTCACAAGCATAATGGACCCATCCCACTTTGCTCACATTTTCCTAGCTTGGAACAAATCATTCTGTTTTATTTGCACTTTCTTGCATTTTTTTTCTTCCTGCATTGTGATTAGTTTTCATCATCTTTCTCTTTGAGGTATTCACCATGGGATGATATATCCCTTCTTTTCCTTTTTGCAGAGGGGTGTCTTCGTTAAATTGAATATTAATCTGCATGTAGCAGCATTCTGCATAAACATCATCCCCTGTCCAATACATTTTGTTATTTTTTTTGGTGACCCAGAAGAAAAGGGGTTACATCTCAGGATTTGAAAATGCTGGCATGCAGAGAGCAATTTCAAATTGCACAATGTTGTCAAATATGAGTCGAATGACCAGTCTTGCCCAACTCTTGCCCAAAATCAATATTGGGCGATGCTGGAGCTTCCATGATTTTTTTTTGATGGCCCTATTGGGAGTTGAAGAACAGGGTAACTTTCGTTTGTTTTCTGAATGGGAATTTGTGGTCAAATCCGTGGTCATGACATTTGACGAGAGGTGAAATAATGCCATTTGATTACTTGAGAAACTACAAATTTGTTACTTGAAATTCTTATCGATTCACAGGTGATCAGAGTCTAACATTATTTCAGGGAATGTTATCCACATATTCTCTTGGAGAGGTTGTCCATACAACTGGAGGTTGGGTTTTCTTCTTCTCTTACATTTTTAATTAAGTTTCATAGTATTGGGAGTTTCTGAATGTTGTCATGCCATCATCCTTCACCATTCACTATTGCAACCTCTATGACTTTATGATATAATAGCCTAAAGGTTGCCAAGGATTTTCCGTCACTGCACTTACAGTAGTATCCATGCAATATTCTGACATTTGTGTGTATATCATCTTTTACATAGTTATTACAACATTTTCTGTCTCCAGCGTGGTAATATTCTGCATAAAATCATCAAGCTTATAGTTAGGTGCTGAAACATATATAGAAATTCATGTCATGCTGCCCAAGTTACAGTCAAATCAATCTAGTCTGTATATGAGATCTCGAATATCGACAAAGGTAGGGTCTGATATCTGCACTTAGGGGTAATTCTTTGTGAATATACAGGAGATATAAAATTCTGAGAAATATTCTGCTAATTCTTTTTCACAGGTTCTCCAAAAATAATCCAGTTGTAATGCCAAAGACATTGCAGGAAAAGGCCCTTATTACCAAAGCTTGATAAAGGGAGGATTAGATATGCCTCAATACATTTTTTTTTATTATCCCTATATCTCAGCTGTAGACAATTTTTCATAGAATGCCATATTTCTGTTCATAATTATATGTATCTTGGCGTTTTGGTTCATGTTGATATCTGCCTTTGTATCAGCCCATGGTCATGAATACTGCTACATTTGCCCACAGAGGTGTATATTTCTACATCTTAGTTCATGCATGTACATATTTTTTTTTCTTCTCCTAGTCATATATATCTCGATATCGGTTCAGCATTGCACATATTTCTGTAGTCTAATTCAAAGTTGATCTACGGCTATGCACATCTGCGATAGCATCCCATTGTACCATCATCAAGGTATCTTGATTTCACAGATCCTCCCCATTCCAGTTGAATAGTACTTAGATCTCTAGGTTTTTTTTTTTTTTTGCACAACACTCTGCAGGCATTCTGCACTTAGTCACCTATATATTAGTGGTCCCTTATATACCTATGTATTAGGCTCAGCAACATTGCTGAATGTTGTGTCACATACCATTTATTAAGCACAGGCGCCATCACTGACATACCCTTGCACCCGCCACCGCATGTCAATACCCATGTCCTATACCACCCCACTACCTGTACATTTACACCCTTCATTACATCCTACCTGTCGGTTACATATCCCTGTGCTATCACTTTCAGCACTGTTACTTAGATCACTCCCACCATCAGTATCTTAACATTCCACCTCTTACACTTTCCATTTGCACCAGCATTCAGGCATTTTCTACTTAGCTGCATGCATCCCTCCCACAACACCTTCACACCTATCAGACATTCATCTTTCTGCTAAAGGCATTACCCATCACAGCCCCTTGCATTTAGTGGTAAAATTTTCTTAGTTATCATGGTTCTCACCTTTGCTATACTTTCAATATGACTCAGCATCCATTTGTTCCCTCTCTGCTGCGCTATCACCACAACATTTAGGTCATTCCCCTGCATATTTCATTATGTTTATAAGCATGTTTGCATTCCCATTTCAAAAAAACACACTCTACATACATTCTATTAAGAATATCCTCGTCTATAGATAGATATAACACATAGGTGCCATACTTAGGTACATACACGTTGTATATATATGGCATGCATGCATTTAATTCTTATATAAATCTTCAAATCATAGAAATACATGCGCATCTCTTCGTTCTCATGTATATTTAGGAATGCACATACTCATACGCATGTCCATAGACATCTTAAATTCCTTTCACCATTTACCTCCTTGATATCGTGGGATATTGCCATCTCCCTTTTCATTTGTACTAACCTACTTTGTTTTGCAGGAAGTATACAAAAAATGTCATACTTCTTCTTAGTTTAGAAATTGTAAATATTAATCTCAGAATTGTACTAGCTGGATTATAATGAGAAAATTTACATTTCTAGCTTAGATTAGAATGTATGAGCATGTACATACCTTAGAAATTGCCTGTTTTCATATCATTTTCCCCTTATTGCAAAATTTCACAAATAGGAACACGAATGGCATGTGCACCATTTTGCAAGAGGTGATTAATCCTAGGTTGATGATTTACATCAATGACCATAGTTAGGATGTAAACAAAACTTAGGATTTTCATCTTTTATGGAATAACACTGGATCCACACTAGATCCTCTTCAAAATCATCATATTTTCAAATATTTTCTTCTTTTATTAGAGTTTAATTTAAAATTGGCTCAAAATATATATCAATGGCCATAGTCAGGATATATTGAGAGTTAATTTCATTTTAAACTCTCTAAAATCACCAAAATATATTTTATTCTTTATCTGAATTTAAATATGATTATTATATAATACACTTAATGACCATAGTCAGAAGTGTATTATATCCTCAATCCTATTTTCATTCATTTAAAGAATGAAATATGATTTTCAAAATTCAATTTCAAATCCATTCATCATTTAAGATAGAGTTGCATCATGTTTTCAAAAATCCTCTTTCAAAATCCAAGTTATTTCCTTCAAATATCTTCTTCACTTCTCAAATCAATTTCCAACTCATATAAATTCAAATACCATCTTCAGATTCTAACCTTAAATCCAAAGTCTAATTTGACTTTGGAATCTCAAATTCAATTCTATATTCAAAATTTAATTTCCAAATTCAAAACCAATTTCGAAATTCAGATCAACATCTCAAAGTCCAATTTCAAAGTTCAATTTAACTTTAAAATCTCTGATTCATCTTCTGCTTTCAAAAACTCAAAGCTTTAAATCAAGATTCATCACTAAGTTTTGATCAAAGTTCTGAGATTGATTCTGAATCTCAAAATTCGATTCTTTTCTAAAGTTTTAAATTCAATCTGGATTTTCAAAACCCAGATCCATCTTCAAAAGTCCCATTTTGGATCTTCAAAAGATTTAGATTCCACCTTGAGTTCCAAAGTTAGAACCCAATCCCAACTTAGATCCAGATTTCCAAATGCAATCTCCACTTTTGGATCTCAGACTTCAGATCCAATTCCATTTAGGATCCAGAATTCAATTTCATTTTGGATCTCAGACTTCAGATCCAATTTCATTTAGGATCCTAGAATTCAACTTCATTTTGGATCTCAACCTTTGGATCCAATTCCATTTAGGATCCTAGAAATTCAACTTTATTTTGGATCTCAGACTTTAGATCCAAACTCCATTTAGGATTCCAGAATTCGAATTCTTCTAGAATTCCAGACTTCAGATCCAAATTTCATCTAGGATTCAGATTTTGAATTCAAATTCCATCTCGAATCCCAGATTTCAAAAAAACCAATTCCATTTCTCATTATCCCATCTTGATCTCTTAAACCCAATTCTATTTTTCAAACTCAACTTGGATTTCTCAAATCTCATTTTGATTTCAAGCTTCAAATATAAAATTCAATTCCATTTCAAATATTCATTTCCTCTCCTAAGTTCAAGTCCAAAATTCAAAATTCAAAACCCATTTTGACTTTGCTTTTATCTCAGCATCAAATCATTCTCTTCAAAGTCAAGATTTATTCTCCCAAACCCTGATTATTTCAAAGACTTAGAACTTTAAAATATCTTTTCCTGATCTATCTCAAGTTCTAAGTTAGATTCAACTATTCAGAAATCATCTCTTCATTCAATCATCACATTTTCACTTGGAAAGTCTCAGATTTCCAAAATCATTCTTTTCAAAAGAGCATACATCCTTGCATTGCACAAGCATGATTCTTTGTGCATTTAGACTTAGAATAAATTCTTAGATGATATTTTAGCAAAGCAAAGAGGCATAAATTCAACCCTTGGTTTGATTACCCCTGGTAAAGGCTCTAGGAACGGTTGAACCTCGTACCGACGAGCGAATCTCGTCTCCCTATTTTCCCGCAGATATTTAAAAAAAAAACGGAGGCGAGTTATTTTTCTAAAATATTTTCAAAATTAAAGTCGAGTGAGACCTTCACAAAAGTGTTCCTCTCTCTCTTTTTCATTTTCTCATTCTCTCTTCCTTTCTATCTTTTTTTCCCCTTTAAAAGGGGGAACAAAGGTTAGAAAGGCAAAGAGAAAGGAAAAGAGGAACAGGAGGAAAATTTTTTGCGATGATCACACTCGTCATAAAACTGCTTCTGGGCATGATTCCCCTTCCTCAAACACACCCATGGCCAAAGCACAACATGGTTTTTCCCTTAACCATCTTCAAAATCCTCTTCTTTATGATACATTTGGGTCTATATCTGCCCTTCCAATTTTACCCGGTTGAATCGTTCTTTTTCATGCCTATGAATGATATAATCTCAAGGCATTGTTTAAAAGTATTTCACATTTATTTGACCCTTCTTCTGATTGCGATTATTATCCATTATTGATTCATCTATTTTACACAAATTTGCAAATCAATTATGATACTGGGTTTATTTCTTCTCTTGTCAGAGATGTCAGAATCGAATTTGATTACAAACTTCTTAGACAGATTCTTAATGTTCCATCTTCTGGCACTCTTTTTAATTCCATTGAACTTGAGAATGAAAAGATTTTCGACCAAATACTACTTCCAAGCACTCCTCATTGTCTTCCTGTGATCATTGCAAAATTTTTCCTCTTATTCCTTTTCTTCTCTAGCCTTTATTCCCCTTTTAAAGGAGAATAAAAGATAGAAAAGAAGAGAGAGGAGAAAAGAAAAGAAAGAAGAGAGAGGAACCCTTTTGCAAAGGTCTCACTTGACCTTAATTTTGAAAATATTTTGAAATTACTTACCTCTGTTTTTAAAAATTTATGGGAAAATGGAGAGATGGGATTCGCTCGTCGCTACGAGGTTTGACCATTCCTGGCGCCTTTACCAGGGGTAATCGAACCAAGGATCGAACTTACGCCTTTTGTTTTTCTTAAATATTGTCTAAGCATTTATTCTAAGTCTACGAATGCACAAAGAATCATGCTTGTGCGAATACAAAGATATATGCTCTTGAGAAAATTTAGAAATTTTGGGATTTTCCAAGTGATTTTGAAATAATTTGGAGATACCGGAAGAAATGCTTCAAAGGGTTGAAATTGATTTGAAAAAGTTAGATTTTGAATCTAACTTAGAATTTTGGAAATGGGTCTGGGAGAAGAGACTTGAAATTCCAAGTCTTGGACTAATCAGAGTTTGGAAAATAAATTTTGAATGAAGAGAAAAGGAGAATTGGAACTTGAATTTAGAATTTTGAAGTAAGAATGAAATTTTAAAGTCAAGATGAACTTTGAATTTGGATCAATTTTCAAGAATGGATTTTGAAAAAGGGATCTTTGGTTTTGAATTTTGAATTTCAGAACCTGAAATAGGAATTTTTTATTTGAAAATTGAATTTAGACTTGGAGAAAAAGTGGTTTTGGAAATTGAAATTGGAATCCTGAAATCTAGATAAGATTTGAAAATGGAATTGAGTTTTGAATTGGACTTTGAAATATGAGATTCAAGATGGAATTGGATTCGAAAATCTGGAATCCTAGATGGAATTGGATCCAAAATCTGGAATCCAAGATGGAAACAGATTTAAAATATGGAATCCTAGATGGAATTTGGATCCGAAATCTAGAATCTAAGATGGAATTGGATCCAAAATCTAGAATCCAAGATGGAATCAGATTTAAAATCTGAAATCCTAGATGGAATTTGGATTCGAAATCTAGAATCCAAGATGGAATTGGTTTTTGAAATCTGGAATCCTAGATGGAATTGGATTTGAAAATCTGAATCCAAAGATGGAATTGGATCTGAAATCTAGAATCTAAGATGGAATTTGGATTTTGAAAATCCAAATGGGACTTTGAAGATGAATCTGGATTTTTGGAAATCCAGATTGAATTTGAAAGTGGGCTTAATTTTAGGGAAAATCAATTTTTTTTAGATTCAAAATCAATCTCAAAACCTTGATTTTGGATAAATGAATTGATTTGAGAATCATGACTTAATCTTGGGAGATTTTGAAAAATAAAGAATAAACTTAATTTTAAACTTGAATTTTGAAATCAGGAGATGAATCTGGAAATTCCAAAGTTTAAATTGAACTTTGAAATTCAATTTGGAATATTGAATTGAATTTGAAATTGAATCTTGAAAATGAATTTGGAATTTCAAAGTTGAATTGAACTTTGAAATTTGATCTGAATTGAAAATTAAATTTTGAATCTAGAAATGAGTTTAAAATTTCAAAGTCGAATTGGACTTTGAAATTGAAGTTTGAATTTTGAAATAAAATAGAATTTGAGGATAGGAAGATGAATTTGAATAGGAATTGAAGATTGATTTGAGAAATGAAGAAGATATTTGAAGAATTATCACTTAGATTTTTGAAGAAGATTTGAAATATTTAAAAAAAAATGATGTAATTCTATCCTAAATGATGAAATGAATTAAAAGAATGTTTGAAAATTGAATTTGAAAAGCATATTTCATTCTTTAAGTGAATTGAAATAAGATTGAAAATATAATACATCTTTGACTATGGTCATAAAATGTATTATAAGATAATCTATATTTAAATTTAAATGAAGAATAAAACACATTTTGGTGCCTTTATAGAGTTTGAAATGAAATTAACTCTCAATATATCCTGACTATGACCATTGATATATGTTTTGAATTAATTTTAAGTTAAACTCTGATAAAGGAAGAAAAATTCAGAAAATATGATGATTTTTTTTAAAGGAGATCCAGTGTGGATCCAATGTTATTCCATAAAAGATAAAAATCCTAAGCATTGCCCACATTTTGACTATGGCCATCAATGCAAGTCATTTGCTTAGGATTAGTCACATTTTATTAGAATGGTGCATGTGCCATTCATGTTCCCATTCGTGAAATTTTGAAATAAAAGAGAAAATGATATGAAACAGACAATTCATGATATTTACATGCTCATACATTCTAATCTACAGCTGGAAATGGAAAGAATTCTCATTATATATAGCTATTATAATTCTCAAATTGAAATTGAAATAATAAATTCCTAATCTAAGAGAGGGAATCAACATTTTCATGTATCCCTGCAAAATAGGGTTAGTATAAAGCAAAAATACAGTAGAAAACATATGAGAAAATGAAGAATGTCATATGAAAACCCAAACAGATATGTAAGAAAGCCTATATGAAAATGTGTAAGAAAAATATGTAGGATATCCTAAATTAATCAGGAAATGAATGTTGAAATATATGTGTAAGGCCCTGAGCTAGTGAAAGAATATGTGTTGGAATGAGTTTTCATACACTAAACTAATGATGAAATGCACATATAATATCCTAAGCTACTAAAAAATATGAATGCTAAAAATGTACACGAGTATCCATATGAGAGAGATGTATAATGCTTTATGTAAGATGTGAATCTACATGTATTTTGCCTAAAATATTATACCTTATGCAAATAAAGGGTGCTCGTATGCTAGATGGAGAGGAAATATGTATGAGCCTAATGCATATATGTTCAAGAGGGGCCCACTACCATGCAAATGCAAGGAATGAATGGAAATATACAGTTTTTAGTGTTGTTGTGAGTGAAAGCAAATACAGTAGTAGAATGAAGAGGGGGAAGTTGTGAGGACCTATGACAGGGGGAGGGGGGGGGGGGGAGGGATTTATGCATCCGTGATGCAGGAAATCACAACAAATAAATAGTAAAGGGGCTGTGTGTTTATGAAGATAAGGTGCGGCTGGTGTATGGTAGGTGTTACTGAAGTAGGCATATGCAAGCAAGACAAGGTGAAGGCTGGAGAAAAGTGGAATATACGCGCAATCAAGTGAAAGTTTGATGAACGAAAGCCGTATGTAAGAGGAAGATAACATGGATGGTGACAGTGAATGAATAATGGAAGAATTAGTGTGAGGGAAAATAGTGGAATTTCGTATCAGGGCTGATAAAAGGGGTGATAGGCAGCAAGATTAATGTATCCCAAGTGCAGGCAGACATAAGCAACAGGGTGCTGCGTGGGTATAACAACAATGACTGGAAGAGCTAGAAGTGTTGTAATGCAGGCTAATAACGAGGCAAGGTGACAGCTATGACATGTGTATAGGTGTGAATAGTGACTACAAGTGCAGTGAGAGTCGTGGTGCCAGTGTAGTAAGTGAAGCAGGTTAGCTGTAGGAGGTGGCTAGGTGAAAAGTGGCTTTTGCAGAAAATAAGTAGCTGAGCGGAGATATGATGCTACATAAGGTGAATGGATGGTGATGGGTGTTGTGGGGTGAATAGGGTAATGGTAGTGAACCATGCATTTAGCAGGAAATAAGTGAAGTGGAAGGCTGGCATAGGGGATGTAGGTGCTATATGCAAATACATGGAATGATGGAGGATGCTACGTGCTGGATGTGAAAAGGCAGGTAAGTGGTGTAATGTGTAGGCGTAGTGAGGGATGTGCTGGAGGTTACTGCTACAAATATAATGAGATGATGATGCAACAGGTAATAGGCAGCATATGTTGTATTGGGTATACGAGTGCTGTGTAATGAAGTGCAGAGCACATGTGATGAGATATAACAAATGAAGGTGTAGAGGCCACAACAGGGGAGCAAGGAGCTGAAATGATAAATGTAGGTACACAGGTGATAGTGTGCAAGACGTGATAGCTATACAAATGAGGTGAATAATGAGATGGTATAGTAGCAATGTGAGTGTAACAGGTGGCAGCAATAAAGTGTTTGAGTATAGACGCCTAGGTGACAGTGGTATTAATGTTGTAGGTAAGCACTGAAATGCAACTGCAACAAGTACAGTGGGGTGATGAAGTGGAAAGAGATGTAGGCAATGTTGCAGGTGGCTAACTTATTGTACAACTCATATAAATACTGAGTAATTCATAATATTTAGCAATGGAACTATACATATAATATAGCAACTAATATATGCAAACTTGCGGGTGCATATGCAACACAGAGATGAAGTCAATATAAAACAGAAACTATACAAATACAGGGAATCTGATTTAATTACAGAGCCTTTTGAAAGCATAAGGATGTCTTGTTTTGGCACTGGTTTTGGAAACCCAAGGCCTCATGTTTATACTGATTTTCAATAGCCATAGAGCCTTCTGCTTTACTGCAGCTTTTGCTTACCTCTGATAAAGCAATTGATTCCCCATTCTCTGCAAAACAAGTTTCATCAGCTAAAGAAAATTATACCAAACAGATGAAGCATGCATTCATTAGAAACTCCCGATCCCCATATCGCAAGTGTGTCCTTGAGATCCATATAACCACTGTGAACACCAGAAACATCATCCCTAGAAAGTTTTTGCCAATTCTACTTGCCTCCCAAGCATTTCCAGAAAAACAATAAGGTTTCCTCCTTCAATGATACATGTACCCATCTCATGACCAGTAACGCCTCTAATTTTGAATTCAAGGGATTTGATTGACTCTTTCCCTTCCTCCCCATGGAGATTTGACGTTTCTAGTTGCTTTTCAATCTTGAGATACCAAAAACATTATCTAAGGTTTTATGACAACATATTTTACTGCCACTGTATTCCCAGAAGCACGAGTGAGATGTTGTCAAAATGCTCGGCAACATGCAAAGCAGCAATGATAATCAAAACATGCGGAAGAATCACCTTAAGGAAGAACTCTGCACATGTGTAAATGCTGAAGGTGGTTTCCAGACCAATTATATAAAGTACTCTCAATTCCATCATATATTTGACCAGGATAATATTAGTAACTACTATGAGAGTGAATATGATGATGCTGAAAATCTATCAGCTAATGGTAAAACGAGATTTCAAAGAAAAATATTAATGACACGAAGCATGCTAAAAACACAACTAATATAACGAAACCAATGAAATAGATTAAACACAAATTACATGTAGAGTAAACTCAATGCAGTATTAAGTGACAAATCAGAATCATGCTGTGTGCATCTGATGAAATGCAATAAAGGGGAAACACTGGAACAGGGAATGGCGCAGGGGAGGTATAAGTGGGAATTTGGCTTTGAGACAAATGATAACATGACCACTTTTTGTTTCTAACAAATGGTTTGCAAGAATTATGCCCTGTAAATGAATAAAGATTACACCTCTCAAGGAAAAAGCGGTAACACTCACATTCATTATTCAATACACAACATTATCAATCACAACAACATTATCGTCTGAATTTGATTCAATCATAAGCCTTCACCATAAGAACTGAGGTTAGAATGAAGTGTGATATTATTGAATAATGAAGAGACCCCAAGCAGTGTGAGGGAAAATTGCTGCAAAGTAGGTTTGATTTGATACTGGATCAGATCGGACGTTAATTGCAGGTACTTGAAAGTTGGGGGTGAAAGTACCTACTGGATGAAGGTGATTCCAAAATCGGAAATCAAAAGGGGAATGGGAATCTGAACCAAAAGGGATATCAGATATAGGAACAGGGAAGTGAAAAACACTCGTTTATGCTATAACAGAGCATAAACATGTGTTACCATGAAATCCAGAAACTATAAATTCGCATTTATGTTGTGGCCAAACATATGCTTGCAGCAAAACTTAAATAGTAGAAGCATATATTTACACTATGGCCTGGCATGAACATCTACCGTAAATGAAAGCAGGGACCTGCAAAAGGATAAGGACGATAACCCAGAGAAAAACGATGCTGGAATTGAAATTTAGATAATGATCTAAACTGAAGCAGGAGACGCTATGTGGTCTTGAATGCCATGATTGCAATGCTGAGCAGATCTGAGGCATACTAACATTGTGATGCACATGAATAGCTTCAAAACACACGAATACTGTATGCAGTAATTGTAAAGAATGAATCGTTGCAGCGCTAATCAGCCATATAATAGAAAATGATGCATGCCCAAAAGGCCACCATTATATCCCTCTCAATGAAAGCATCCCTTATACTTTGGAAAGGGTATACCGCTCGACAATGAATGCCTTAGAAATGGTGAGAATAAAGTTACGATGCAGAAAAAGGCAAGAAAATGTATAAGCAAATGCATTATGAACCAAAAATTGAATTATAAGCAATATATGAACCAATGAGATATGGCATGAGGGATTTAGATAACGCAAACATATCTATAACACTAAAGAAAGCTGTAAATGAATCACAGAGAAAATAAAGAAGTGTTGGAATACACATATTCCCTTGATATTGCACATCTGTAACTCGATATTGCCATATGCAAGTCGAGATTGCGGAAGGTGCGTTAATGGGGCAAAAATCAAAAAATCAAAAGTAAAACAAAGAAAATAAAGGGAAATAGTAAAATGAATGTAGAGATAAAATCAAAATCTAGATGAATCGACGATGCCATTACGAGGCATCGTCGATCAACTATATATAAGGAAAGATATTCAACAAAAATAAAAAATCCACAGAAACAATCACTGGAAATAAAAAATGCAAATGAAGAATTACAGGTAACGGATAATGAAAATGAAAATAGAGAACATGCGTTAAAATTCAAAAGAATCTATGGGTAAAAGATGAAATGGGGAGGGGCTTCTTACCTTGGTTTTGTAGAAACTCTGAAGGAGGGAGGAGAGCTCCCTATAGCAGCTCAAAGGGGGAGGAGTGAGAGGAAAAATGAGAGAAGCGCCATAGGATGGAGAGGCAAAAGTTGTATCAGTGAAAGAGGAAGGAAGGTGCGGGGGTGGAAAACTGATGAATCGAAGGGGACTCCTGCGATTTTCTTTTATAAGAGAAAACCGTTAGGTATTTTTCGAAAATGGTCCCCCAAGTTCTTTAAAATTTTCAAAATGAGGGTTGCATTTTACAAAGCTTTTTGGAAAGGGGTTCTTAGTAAAAATGAATTCCAAAGAGGGGTTTCTAAACTATATTTTTTTGTGTTTTTTTCTTTTCTATTTTGATTTTTTTGTTCTTTTCTTGGCATTTTCTACATTTTTTTTGTATTTTTGGAATAAAACTCTAAAACTATGGGAAAATAAGGGATTTTAAAACTATTTTTGCAAAATTTAAAAATATTTACAAAAGAAGGGTTTTCTAAGAATTCGGGTTGTTCTTTGGAATTTTCTTCAGAAAATGGGTTTAGATCCAAAGTTTTGAGAGAATATTTGAGTTTTGGATCTCGAATTGAGAAATATGGAGCAGTGGATCCAAACGGATAGCGGATGCACTATTTGAGCCTTTCAGAAATTATTTTTGGATTTTTATAAATTTGATTCAAAAATTGGATAATGGGGCTCAGAATTGGGTTTTGGTACTAGATCTAGATCCGAAATTGAGTCAGATATATAAAATGGATTTGGATTCTAGTGAATCTAAGAAATAACTGGAATTTTGATCAAAACTGACTCAATTATTAAGAAAATGGGGGCCAAGGGTAAAAAGGATAATTTTTACAAAATTTTGAAAAATTTAGGGTGTTCACACTTCCTTTTCAAAATACTAATCTTCAACCTCAGGCACGAATTGTAGGAAGAATTCTTGCTCACAATGTTCTTCCAAAAACAGGTTCTTTTGATTATTTTTCCACTGATCTTATGCTCTATATGTCTTATTTGGAAATATATCTGCAGACTGGGCAAACGTCTTCTTTACTAATTTATGGAAGCAAAATTTTTTTCTTCCATATGGCTGTATCCTTACTCGAATCTTTAAATATTTCAAAGTACCTCTAAATACTGAAAAGTCTATTTCTCAAAAGAAAATCTTTGATGAAACTGTTCTTAAACGAATGAGAATATCACATCTAGAACCTTTATCATGTGGATCTCCTATATCTCTTGAAACCATCACCATCTCCCATATCTCTTCCATCTCAAGGCAAAAGGAAGAAATTTTCTATTGGCCAAGATGATGATGAAATCCTAAAATGACTTGAAGATTTTGAAACTTCACCAACACACATTTCGTGAGGATGTTAGTCAACAATTTTCGTCTATTTAGTCTGATATAGTTGAACTCAAGGAGATGTTAAATCAACACTTTTCTTGAACTTTGATTGCTATGATAACATTTTTGGTTTGTAATATTTTTGAACTTGTATCTGCATGTATCTTTTTAACTCCACCTACTCCTTTTGATCATGACCAAGCCCTTTACCTATATTTTTAGTTTTATCAGTTGACCAATAGTCTTATCAGTCGACCAATTTTCTGGCACCTTTTTAATACCAAATGTCTATTTTCTGATCAGTCGACTAATCTATTCTTAGTCGACCGACCCGAATGTCCAATTTCTAAAAAATTTAACAGAAGTCTACCGAAATCTTTTTTCAGTCTATTAAGGATTTTCATCAGTCGACTAATTTTTCTCTAGTCGACTAATTTTCAAAATCCCGAATTTAAATCTTTTCGGCTAGAAACAGTAGTCGACTGATTTAACAATCAGTCTGCTAATATTTGACTTTATTCAACTGATAACTTTTTTAATCGATTAATATAGCTATTTTTTGAACTTTTCAAAAGTTGCATTCTTTTATTTTTAAACATTTTGACTGTTCAAAACTGTCAGTTTGACACCCCTTCGTACCACCAACGTCTGAAATTCTTCAGCTATAAATAAGAGTGAGATCTACACTCAAAATCAATGAATCGAAACATTGAATTCTATGTTTTAAACTCCTATTCTCTCAAGCATTCATTTTCTCACTCACTAAGTCTTTTCACTAAAGTTCTTCACTCTAATTTCTTTTGTGAGTCAGTGAAATCGTGAGTTGAGTATTTATGAAGCCTTAGAAGCCTCTGCAAACCTATTCCACTTCCTTTGCATTCATAAGAAAGACTCATAGGCTAATTGTAAGTTGTTTATTTCAATTTTTTTGTAAAAGGATAGAGTCTTCTTGGTTTAAAGGAGAAGTTTTCTTTCAGCAAGGTTATTGCTGAAAGTGAGACCGATTTTGGTCAGTTTGATCTTGTGGTGACACAAGTTTGATAGTGTAAATCTCAAGCGGGTTTTGCTTGGGGACTAGATGTAGGTCTGGAGGACCGAACCAAGATAAAATCTTTGTGTTCTTTGTGTGTGATTGCTTTGCAACTTTTCAGAAGTTGCGTTCTTTTATTTTTTAAACATTTTGACTGTTCAAAACTATCAGTTTGACACCCCTTCATACCACCAATGTCTGAAATTCTTCAGCTATAAATAAGAGTGAGATTTACACTCAAAATCAATGAATTGAAACATCAAATTCAATGTTTTCACTCCTATTCTCTCAAGCATTCATTTTCTTACTCACTGTGAACACCCCAAATTTTTCAAAATCTTTTAAATATTCCCTTCTTACCCCTAAATCCATCTTTGAGTAAATGAGTCATTTCAAATCTAAATTCCAGTTCATTTCTCAAATTTTACTGAAATTAAATTCATTCTATATGTTTAAATTGATTTCGGATCTGGATCCATTGTCCAGATCCAAATCTGAGTCTCATTGTCCAAGTTTTAAATTAAAATTATAGAAAATACCAAAAATAGTTTTAAATAGCTCGGACAGTCCATCCGACATCCGTTTGGATCCATCACGTTGTATTTCTCGATTCGAGTATCAAAACTCGAACATTTTCTCAAAACCTGGGTCCAAACCCCTTCTTCTAAAGAAATTTCCCCAAAATGGTCTGAAGTTATCGGAAATACACTTTTGTAAATATTTCTCAGAAAAACACAAAAAAATTAGTGTTTTATCTTTGTTTTTTTTTCGTAAAACTTTAAGATTTTATTTCAAAAAAATATAAAAAATTGGAAAATACAAGTGGAAAAGAAACACAAAAAATTAGTTTTTGAAAAATACCCTTTTTGCAAAAGTTTGTTGGGAAACCCCCCTCGGCAAAATCTTAAAAGTAACGGGGGGGGGGTATGTGTGGCAAAATTCTTTTTTTAGGGTTTTAACGAAGAGACCGCCTCTCTCCACTTCGCAAACCCCCCATCCTTGGTCCATCTGCAACAAACCCCTCTGCAGCCATTCGATCCACATCACTCTCTCTCTCACCGAAACCCCCATCGGCGAGATCCCCCTTCTCGAAGCCTCCATGGCTTCTAGCCGCAACAACCTCCCTTCTCTCCTCCGCCCATCAACAACCGAACCTCCCATCGACCCTTCATCTCTAACGGAAGAGGCTTCTGGAGCTTCTTCTCCTGCTTTAAAAAGAGAGCCATCCCTTACACTCGGGAGAGGGGAGATTCATCATCCATCGGCATCGATCGTCCGGGCACTTCCTCTCTCCTTCATCACTGAGCTCCCTCCTGCAAGATCTCAAGCAATCCCCTGATTCTCTCCTCTCCTCCAGCGGCAGTAGGCCTCCAGAGTAGAAGAAAAGAGACCGGTCTTCACCTCCTCGGATCCTCCTTCACGATCCCGCAATCTGGTAAAACCCCCCTCTCTCTCTGCTGTGTTTACACCTTTTTTTTTTCTTTCTTTTTTTTTTGTTGTTGTTTGTTTGCTTTAAAATCCATCAAAGCATACCTTGTAAACCCGATTTGCATATAGCAACATCGGTTTACATAATGCTACATCAACGGAATATCGATATTCCGACACTTCTTTTTTTTTTCTTTTTTTTTTTGTGTTTGTTTTGTTTGTTCGTTCCCCTCCTGTGTTTTGCTGTTTGTATGATATCCTAGTCTAATGTTGCTTTTATTTCTGATTCCCTGTTGATATCTCAATTTCCTGTTTACACAGGGATTCTGGTTCCCTATTGATGAATCGGGTTACACTTTAGTTCTTATTTCTCTTTATTAGCCATACCTGTGTACGTTTGATCTCTTATAATGCTAGATTTATCACTTCCGTTTTTCGCACTCTTGTCTAGAACATTGTTTCTATTTCAATTACTGCACTCTGTTAGTATTTCCTTAGATGTTTAAAGTTCCGTTGTCATCAATAATATTGTCATCCATATCCATTAATATATTCCATCGATTTAGCATCTGGGCTCGACAATATGTTTGTAATGCCTAGCCCCATTTCTCATTTGCGAGGTGCTACCTCATTCAAAAGGGGAAGAGGTCGGCACCCCTTTTTCTTTTTTTTACGGATCCTATTATGAAGGTATGACAAAACCATGAATTTCTGTATGAATCACTGTCGTGGGAATAGGCAGGTCCGGGATTATTGCATAATATTCCACAATTGTCTATATAAATACGTCAAAAAAAGGGGGGGGGGGAAGATGTCTTACTTGTGTATGCTGACTGAAATCAAAACTGGTTGGCATTGCTCGCACGACCAAATCCCATTCATTGGTCGCCTTTTCATGGCTCTGGTCTATTGGAAAACGATGTAGAGGAGGGTGTGAATGGTAAGGGAATTGTGTCAAAGCATTGTAGTCCATTTCTGTAGGAAAAACCTCCTTCCTGTTCACCCAGCATAAGTATCTTGGAATTTTCATGGTTATTTTCTCGTTCCTGGGTTCAGTTAAAAGGTTTGGTATATAGTCGGGAGCACGTGTCTGCGATGAACAGAAGCTCTGCAAACCTGCTCCCGCAAATACCTTGTTCAGCACCACTGCTTTCCCTTCTGGATTCATCGGCCCCTGCGTTCTCTGTTGTTCTTGGCATGAAAATTGTAATATATGCAAATGCAAGGATGACTTTAGAGGCGAGAAAGGGGGTCAATAAGACTTCTGTGGTAGCCTTCAGGTTTCACTCCGTTACATATGGCCTGCTTCTGGTACGAATGGGCATATCTCAAGACTTCAGAGAAGACAGATATTTGCACATATACCGCAATATCAAAACTGTGGTATAATTGCATTTAGGATGCTGTCCGATCCATAAATTACATTCTTTCCAAGGGTCATCTGAGTGACAGAGGTACCACTCTTGAGCGTCGGATTTTTTTTTACTACTACTAACTTGATAAAATCTGCAGCATCTCTCTCCCTGTGGGTCTAAGCAGACGTTGCTGTTGAATCGTTGAAATTTGAAATCTCCTCATGCTATAAGAGTCATATCACTGACATTACGCGATATTATCATCAGTCTGTATATAATAAGTTCCATGCTTCCATTTCCATTATTGTCATCCTGTGTATAACTGTTTTCCTGTTTTGTTTCCATTATATATATACATATATATATGTATATGTATATATGTATATATATATAGATATATATGTATATATGTGATTTCTTGTCCACATGTTAACTCTCTAAGTTCATTTTGATTGCACTCTCTATATGCATACCTACAATTGACATGTTCATTCAGACCATCACTCCCTGTCTAAGGTTAGTGTTATCAGCTATAAGATCCCTGTCTATTCATAATGGATTTTAGTCAGGCTGTCACAAGCACTTTACACGAAGCTTGGTCTACCACCAGTTGGACATTGTTAAGCACATGAGGCTGGTGCTCATTTTCATGGTAAAATCCAGGCAAGTTAGAGTTCAAGTGTTGTGGTAGCTGCTCAACAAGCTTATTCTGTAGCAGGGTTGGGTTATGTTGGGAAACCTTCAGTCTCCTGATAAATCGGGCCCTGGTCAGAAGAACTGAAGATGCTGTTCAGAGGCAACTCCAACCATGATTTCCTCCCTATTAACCTCATCGTCTGTTATGCTGAAGCACCTGTCATCAGAGCCTTCCAACATCGACCAGTAGTCGATTCCATCATCATGCTGGCCCAGGGGCTTGGGAGTTAGTCCATCAGAGTCTCAGATTCTTCTTGATACATTTGGGGAATTGCCTATGAAATCTGAAATCCAGATTCCTTCATACTTTACTTACTATGTTTTGTCACCACCCATTGCAACCACAAGACACCAGCACATACACTTTCACTGCTGTCAAGAACTTCAATCTCCTACATCCCCCTGTTGCACTGTCATGAATAGCACTCCAGGAACCCCCCACATTATTCTTCTGTTATTTCCAAACTTTAGGCATGATCAGTGTACCCTACTTGTGATCATGAGGGTTGTCCAAAAGTTCATAGAATTGCTGCAAAATTTCCTTTTTACGGCAAATCAATAAGTTGCTCTAATCCCTTCATTAGCTTTCATCCTCATCCATTTACACATAGTATATGCTATCTAGGTTATACATACATACATGTATGTAATATATATATATATATATATATATATATATATGTATATATATACGTATATACTCATACATATGTATATGTATAAAAACCCCATGTATATATACGTATATAAGTATGCATGTCATTACCCATCTTTTTCATCATTCATATCTTGGCATACGAGCAACTTTTCCATTTGATATCTATAGGACACATATCATTTCTCTTCTCTTTTTTGTACTAACCAAGTGTATTTGTAGGTAATATGTGGAGAATGTCATTACTTGGAGCTGCAAATTCAAATGTGCTGTAATAGCTGGATATTGAATGAGAATTTACATTTCATGATTTAGATAGAATGAATGAACATTATAAAATCATAAATTACCTGTCTTCATGCATCTTTTACCCTCATTTCTCAAAATCTCACAATGGTGAAACACGAATGGCACATACACTATTTCGTAAGAGGTAATGGGTCCTAAGTTGATGATCCACATCAATGACCATAGTCAGGGTGTGGACAAAACTTAAGATTTTTATCTTTTACGAAATAACACTGGATCCACACTGGATCCATTTTCAAAATTCATCATATTTCTTTAAATATTTTCTCCTTTTATTAGAATTTAACTTAAAATTGACTCAAAATATATACCAATAGCCATAGTCAGGGTATATTGAGAGTTAATTTCATTTTAAATTCTATAAAAGCACCAAATGTGTTTCATTCTTCTCTTGAATTTAAATATAGATTATTATATAATACATTCAATGACCATAGTCAAGGATGTATTATATCTTCAATCTTCTTTTAATTCATTTAAAAGAATGGAATAGCTTTTCAAAATCCAAAAATTTAAATTATTTAAATTCATTCATCATTTAGGATAAAGTCGCATCATATTTTTAAAATCCTTTTTTCATAAATCCAAGTGATTCTTTTCTTCATCAAATCCTATTTTCAAATTCAACTCTGTTTTTCAAAAGGATTCAAGAATTCAATTTCAAGGTCCCATTTGACTTTGAAAAACTTTAGAATCAACTTATATCCAAAATTCAGATTCTAACTTCAAATTCAAGATCCAAATTGAATTTGAAATTCATTTTACACTCAAAACTCCAATCAAATCCAAAAGTTCAAATTAACTTTGAGATTCTCTTCATCTTCTAAATTTCAAATTCAAAACTTCAAAGTCTAACTTGACTTTGAAATTCATTTGTATATTCAAGATTCAATTCCTAAAGTTCATTTTTTTCAAATTCAATTCCAATTTGGAAATTTGGATTCATTCCAGACTCAAGCTTCAAATTCAAAAGTCCAATTCGACTTTTCCAATCCATTTTGCATATTCAAAATTCAAATTCTCAAATCAAGTTTGGAAACTCAAATCTAAAAATTAGATCAACTTGGATCCAGTTTCCTAAAATACAATTCTACCTTTGGATCTTAGACTTCAGATCCAAATCCACTTTAGGATCCAGAGCCCAGTTCTACTTTGGATCTCAGACTCCAGAACCATCTTAGGATCCAGAGTCCAACTCTATATTGGATCATAGACTTCAGATCCAAATCCGTTTTAGGATCCAGACTCCAATTTCACTTCAGATCTTAAACTTCAGATCCAATTTCCTTATAGGATCCAGAATCCAATTTCATCTTGGATCTCAGATCCAAAACCCATCTTAGGATCCAGAATCCAGTTCCACTTTTGGATCTCAGACTTCAGATCCAAATCCATCTTACGATCCAGAGTCCAACTCTACTTTGTATCTTAGACTTCAGATCTGAATCCATTCTAGGATCCAAAACCCAATTCTACATTTTGATCTTAGACTTCAGATCCGAGCCCATTCTAGGATCCAGAACTCAAGTCCATCTTAGACTCCAAATCTCGGATCCCATTCCGTTTAGGATCCGAAATCCAATTCCAAATTCTAGATTTCGATTCCATTGTCGGATCTAATCTAAATCCATTTCTATTCTTAATATACCATCCAGATTTCTCAGATCCATTCCAAATTTCAAACTTCTAAATCCAAATTCAATTCCATCTCAAGTATTCATTTCCTTTTCTAAATTCAAAATCCAAATTCAAAGTCGATTTTGACTTTGAAACTTCATTTCCTTTCATTTCAAAGCTTCAAGTCATTCTTTCTCATTTATTCTTCCAAAATCCTGATTTACTTCAAAAGCTTAGAACTTCTCTGATCTATCTCAAGTTCTAAGTTAAATTCAAACATTTCTTCATTTCGTTACCAAGTTCATCTCAGAATACTTGGAAATTTCCAAAACATTCTTTTCAAAAGAGCATACATTCTTGCATTGCACAAGCATGATTCTTTGTGCATTTAGAGTTAGATTAAATTCTTAGATTATATTTAGCCAAAGCAAAAGGCATAGATTCGATCCTTGGTTCGATTACCCCTGGTAAAGGCGCCAGGAACGGTCGAACCTCGTACCGACGAGCGAATCCCGTCTCTCCATTTTCCCGCAATATTTTAAAAAACGGAGGTGAGTTATTTGCTAAATATTTTCAAATTAAGGTCAAGTGAGACCGCGCAAAAGAGTTCCCCTTCTCTCTTTCTTTCCTTCTTTTTTTCTTCTCTTTCTCTTTTCTTTCTTTTATTCTTCTCCCTTCAAAAAGGAGGAAAATAGAGGTTAGAAAAAGGGAAAGAGAAGGAAGAGAGAGAAACCAACAAGAGAACAGAAATTTTTTTGCGATGATCACAGTTTTGGCGACCGTGATGGGACCCGTCTTCATCCGGTTGGATCTATGCCTTTGCTTTGCTTTTATATAATCTAAGTCTTTATTCTAACATATGTCAGCTACATTTCCATGCAAACCTTAGGAGCCTAGACTCTTTCCTAAGCTGACATCATTACATATAGGATCTAAGTATGGTTTGGTAGAACCATATTGAGGAGATTATATCCATGTTCACATTAGACTTAGGTCTTAAATACAGCTCTCCTCAATTTTAGGGATTGAATGCAGACAATGTATGCAAGTGTATGCTTCTCTTTATTTAAATCTATCTCTTTAGGACTTGCATTAGAGCCTTCTGATTTTATTGCATGTTGATCATATTTTGAAAACATCCCTACCTATATTGTCCCGGTCTTCACGTTGCTGGGCTGTCTCACTGAACCATAGTTCGGGAGAGAGCCTCACAACTGGACCACTTATTTGGGTTCGCGCCCCCCTACCACGTACCTAAGGGCCATAGTTCGAGGTATATCGGTAGGTGCTCAAGGATGTTGGGAAGCCTTTTACCTTAGAACCGAAGAAATATTTTATGCCACGTACTTCGAGCTTCGGCTTAAGTATATCGGCATACCTTGATTGGAATCAGATGATATAAATCTTAGAGTTAGGATTAAGGTCCTATCAGCCATTTCAAATATTGCATATAGAGTCAGCTTTAGGGAACACTGTTTGTGTATCCTTGCTTTTATATCTATGATTGTGTGATATTTTATATCTTCCTTATATTTCCCAAAAACCTGGGTATATCTCTTCAAAATTTCTCCTTTATTTTTAAAAAACCCAGGTGTATTTTTCCTTCTCTTCTTTTCTCCTTCTTCTAAAAATTCTTCAAAAAAAATTCTTCTGATCCTGCCTGCAAGTTCTTCAAAATTTAAATCCTTACCATTTATCCTCAAATTTCATTTATTCTCTTATTTTCTTTTGATTTTATATTCTTGTTTATAAAAATCTCTTTCCATCAAGAGATATCCTTTTCAAAATAAATATTTTCTTTTTCATATTTTTAGTTGGTTACTCTCCCTCGTAGAGTAAACAGCGCAATTGTCACAATACTCATTCCCTAGTAAAGGGATACATTTTTTAGATTTCAACCTAAATCCTTCCTCTTGTCAAAACTTATCCAAGAAGTTTCTTTGATCTAAAAACCTCCTCTTTCCTCCGCAGAGGGAGCTCTGATATTTCAAAAAAGGTCACGACAAGAGGGGGAAAAGAAACAGATCCTCAACTCAGCGACAGTGAGGCGGAAGAGATGAGCTCTGCTAAATCAGTCAGGGGACAGGGTCAGAATAAGAAAGATGACATCGAACCCGCTATGTATGACATGTTCCAAAAGATGATGGCAAGGATGATGTCAGAGCAAGCTGAGGCCAAGCTGAAAGAGGCAACTCCTAAAAGCAAGCTGAAGAAGAAGCCTGTGAAAAAGACAATCAGAATCATCAAAAAGAAGGTGCAGCCAGACACTACTTTGGAGGAGTCAGAGTCAGTCGAGGAAGAGTCAGAAGAGGAAGAGCAGATTGTCTACAGACAGAATCCTCCAAAGCAATCCGTAAAAATAGCTGCAGAAGAGCCTGAATCCGTCAACAAGGCCAAGTCGGGGGCTCCAGCAGAGGACCTGATGAGCAAGCAGATAAAGGAGATGAATCGAGCTATTAAGGATATCCAGGCCAAAAGCAAGGGCAAGCAGACCTATACTGGCGAAGATTTTTACGATGGTCTAGATGGGGATGATAACCTGGAGAATCTTCCTCACAAGTTTCTCAAATTTGATGGGACTGGCAACCCTAAAGCCCATTTAGCCACATTTTATGCAGAGTGCAGCCGTTTCAGGAAAGATAACAGGGCTCTGTTCATCTGTTTTCCCCGCAGTCTGGAGGGTGTAGCAGCCAGATGGTATGCTGATCATGTGAATCCTATCGAACTACGAGAGTTCGATAAGGTAGTAAATATGTTCATTGAGCGTTTTCTATTCAACACTGAGATTTCCCCTACGCTCAATCACCTTTACAACCTAAAGCAGAATGAGACTGAAAGAGCAGGAGAGTTCATCCACAGGTGGAGAAGTACCTGCAACAAGATGAAAGTTCCCATTCCAGATGAGCATGCATTGCAAATAATCCTCAGCAATTTCTCTCAGCCCCTGAGAAGCCTCATTGCCACTTCTCCAGCAAAATCCTTTATCAAGTTGATTGAACAAGCCGAATGGCTCGAGGCAGGAATAGAAAGTGGGCTTTACGAGGGCATGCCTCTTGCCAAAAATATCCAAGATCAGAAAAAGAAAGCGCAGTTCACTCATGCAGCTGATACCTCTGGCAATGATCATGATAGCAGCAGAAGAAACCGAAATGACAGCAAAAATGGTCAGAACCACGGCACAGCTCAAAGGGAGAAGTCTTCCAAGCAGAATAACAAGTCGTCTCAGTCTAACTTCCCACAGAAAGAAAAGATAAAGCGCGAAGGTTGGAGTAATGATCGTGAGTTCACTCCTCTGAAGCAAACGCTCGAAGAAGCCCTTGAATTCATGCTGGCCAAGGGATTGGTTAAACTCCCAAAAGTCGCAGATCCTCCCACGGTCATGGGAAGGTTCACAAATCAGTTCTGCAAATTCCATCGAGCAGTGGGGCATGACACTGATCACTGTTTCGTCTTCAAAAATATTATTCAGGATTGCGTCGACAAGAGTCTCTTTGTTGAAGACGAAGAGGAAGATGACCTAGCCGTCATGACCAAGTCTCTCCCGGGCTACTCAGAAGACTGAAGATGCCAGAATTCTCTTACTTTTCTCCCTTTTTACCAGTCATCTTGTAGGGGGCCAGTCAGCCCAGTCCTTTTGTGATCTTTTGGTCAAAATACTTGTGAATATTTCAGTTCTTTGTTATCAGTTTTTGCCCATCAATGAAATGTCAATTTTCCTTTATATCTCTAATATCACAATACTTTCTTCCTCTGCCACATAGGGGCATTTGCTTTTGAAAATCTATATTTCAAAAACCTCTTCATCGGCTTCTATTAAAACCACATTTAAATTCCTGTTCTTTTCAGAATGCGGGACTAATCCTGACATCATTCATGAGAGAAATGATATTACCTATGAGGGCCTTTTCAAAAATCATGAAATCTCAAAAAGTCTTCGTTATGACCAAAGAGTTCAAATATTCTTCGGTCCAAGCTTTGTCAAAAATCAACCCTCGTGTTTATCATGTTTTCAAAAATAGGTTTTTGAATCATTTCATTGAAGGATCAACCCTTGTGTTGGTCTTATCTTCCAAAAATAGATCTCAAAACTTGTGTTGATCATATTTTCCAAAAGTGGTTTTTCAAACCATTACATTTAAAGATCAACCCCGCGTTGATCTCATCTTCCAAAATGGGTTATAAATCATCATGTTCAAAGATCGATCCTTGCATTGATCTTATCTGCCAAAAAAGGGTTTTAAATCATTATATTCAAAGACCAAACCCTGTGTTGGTCTTATCTTCCAAGATTGGTTTTAAAACATTATCTTCAAAGATCAATCCTTGTATCGATCTTATTATCAATTTCGAACTATTATTTTTAGAAATCAGATCTATCGTTGATCTTCTTCTTCAAAGCTAGGTATTCAAAACCATTGTCTTCGAAAAATAACCCTCATAATGATCTCTCATGTTTGATTTGAAGGATCAGTTCTCGCACTGATCATTCTTCTTACGGTAGATTTTCTGTCCAAAAATGATTTTTTTCACTTATCCTTAAATGAACATTTTCCTTTCAAGATCCCATATGCAGGCAGGATCAGAAAAACTCCTTTTTCTCTTAAATCTTATAAATTTTCAGTTAAGTTTGATATTTTTATCAGTTTCATTCATTTTATTCAAGTTTATATCAATTTTATCAAGTTTTATCAAGTTTATCAATATTTCCTCAATTCCATTAAATTTTATCAATCTTTCTACCCTTTCAGGTTAAGGGATAAACCTGATGCCTCTTTCCCATGAGGTATTTCCTTTATTCTTATTTTCCCGCTCAGGTTAAGGGATAAAACCTGACCCTCGTTGTCCGAGGTGTTCCCATTCAGGATAAGGGACAATCCTGAAACCCCTCGTAGGAGCCACAATGCTACCTATGAGGATTCTTTCGTAAATACAAGTTTTGCCAATCTTTATTGATTCTCTAGATTTATATCAATTTTCCTTCATTTAATTTTCCTAAATTCAAGATAAAAGGATAATCCTGAAACCCCTCATAGGAGCAACAATGCTACCTGTGAGAATTCGTTTCCAAAATAAATTTTCAAAATTTCTTTCCTTTCTTCTTCTCCATTTTTATAAATTTTATTCTTCTCCCCTTTCAGGTTAAGGGATAAACCTGAATCATTCCTTTCTAAGTTCTCATCAAATGTCTATTCCATTTCCCCTTCAGGATAAGGGAAAATCCTGAAAACGCCGACAATCATTCTTGCTCAAATCTCAAGTATCTTAAAGAATGTCGGTGTCCCTTTTTTTCTTCAAAATCTCCATCAGAAAACCCAGTATTTACACTGGGGCATTTTTTTTGAAAAATTCAATACTCATACAGATAAACTTAGCACTCGTGCTAGTGTCTGGCTGACCGACCAGTTAGTCCTCAGGTCACAATCTTTCCTCAATTTTCCTCAAAGTCTGTCAATCTTCCATCTATTTCTATCCCTTCTCATCAATTTTCCTTCAAGATTCGAGCTCTGACTCGAACTTTCCTACTTTCCTTCGAAAATTTGAGTTTTGTCTCAAGTTTTCTTGCCTTCAATAAATGAATTTTCAAGTTTTTCCTTCAAGAGTCGAGCTCTGACTCGAACTTTCCTGCTTTCCTTCGAAAATTTGAGTTTTGTCTCAAGTTTTCTTGCCTTCAATAAATGAACTTTTCAAAGTCTTCTTTGAGATTCGAGCCCTGACTCGAACCTTCCTGCTGTCCTTCGAAAATTTGAGTTTTATCTCGAGTTTTCTTGCCTTCAATAAAAGAATTTTCAAGTATTCCTTTGAGATTCAGGCCCTGACTCAAACTTTCCTGCTTTCCTTCAAAAATTTGGGTTTTATCTCAAGTTTTCTTGCCTTCAGTAAATGAAACTTCAAAATCTTGATTCGAGCCCTGACTCGAACTTTCCTACTTTCCTCCGAAAATTTGAGTTTCATCTCGAGTTTTCTTGCCTTCGATAAATGAAATGTTCAAGTTTTTTTTCCTTGAGATTCGAGCTTCGACTCGAACCTCCCATTTTTCCTTTGAAAATTCGAGTTTTTAAACTCGAATTTCCTTGTTTTCCTTGTAGAATCCAAGTCCTGATTCAGATACTTTTTCAAAGGCTTACCTTCAAAACCCAGTTTTATGCCAAACTTGCCTTCAGGACTTCAAATTTACATTTACCTTCAGAATTCAGCCTCACGTTGGATTCTTCCCCAGAATCCCACTGATATGTCAAAATTCGATGTTAAGCAAAGGTTTCATCATTAAGGATTTCAGGAAAATCTTGCCAAATTGCCATAAGATAGTTGTTGATCTCAAACTTTTATTACATAAAGAATTTCCTCAAATCTCCTTAAGTATTCCTTCCAAAAGGGTGAAGCTTCTGCGAAGAAAGGCTCAAACTCCAAATTTTCTGTTGGTCAACTAAGAGGATGAAGAAAAATCTTCGACATGACCGGTAAAGGAAATATTCAATGATGCAAAAGAGTCATAAAATGAGCTGATATTGATCATAGCTATGGCACATTCTTAAAGATTATTCTTTGGCAGTAAGACAGTAGAAATATCCTGGGCAGTCAGAAAAGAACCTACCCTCATGTCTCCTCAAGTCAGCTAAGCTGCAAATCAAATATCCGCAAAAGGGATCTCTCAATTGTCGTCAAGATGAAGGCGAATTAAGCGAGTAGACCCCCGGGGCCAAAGAAGGTTTGAAACACCTCCAAGATGACGGAGTTTGTGACGGATCCTTTCAGGAAAAGTTCAGATCACTGTCGAGTTGAAGGCGGATGTGACGGACCTACCGACAAACCCTAAAAGATATTTGATTCCAGCTATCCTCTAAAAACCTTTAAGCCAATGCCATCATATATAATCCCTGAGATAAATGAAGGATCGGAACATCTCCAAGATGAAGGAGTTTGTGACGTACCCTTCCCCGAAAAAGAGAGAAAAGTCAGGACATCTCCAAAATGAAGGATGATGTAAAAGCCCAAGAAAGCCCCATGACTCAAAAGAGTGCAAAAAGATCATCATGGGAAAATGCCCAGGATATCAAACTGCCCAAAATGCAAAGAATCTTCTTCATCTATGTGAAATTCTTCTATCAATATCTTCTCATTTAATTACTTTTTAAGAATATTTCCTCTCCTTTCATATCAAGGAAATTGATAGCATCCTTGAAGAAGACCAACAACTAAATTTGACTTTGATCCTGGATTCTATAAAGTTAACCTAGTTGGGGGTAATACTCTAGGTGGAAAAGGGAACATCTTCCAAAAAGTGCTTACCTTAAAATTACCTTGAAGCAACTGTAAATGTTATCATTTTTTGCAAAATTTTCCAGCTTTCCTGATGAGAAATAAGAACTTGACATCTGTTTGGATATATCTTGGTGTTACCTTTTCCTTCTTTCGCATAGTCGAAAGAGTTGCCTTCCCCTCTTTCATAAGAGTTGCCTTCCTCGTCTTTCGCTTTGATCGAGAGACTCGCCTTCTCCTTGATAAAAGGATTGCCTTCTTCGTCTTTCGCTCTGTCGTAAGACTCGCCTTCTCCTTGATGAAAGGATTGCCTTCTCCGTCCTTTGCTTTGTCGAAAGACTCGCCTTCTCCTTGATGAAAGGATTGCCTTCTCCGTTTTTCGCTTTCTCGAGAGACTCGCCTTCTCCTTGATAAAAGGATTGCCTTTTCCCGTCTTTTGCGTTGTCAAAAGATTTGCCTTTTTCCTTGATAAAAGGATTGCCTTCTCCGTTTTTCGCTTTGTCGAGAGACTCGCTTTCTCCTTGATAAAAGGATTGCCTTTTCCCGTCTTTTGCGTTGTCAAAAGATTTGCCTTTCTCCTTGATTAAATGATTGCCTTCTTCGTCTTTCGCTTTGACGAGAGACTCGCCTTCTCCTTGACTAAATGATCGCCTTCCTCGTCTTTTGCTTTGTCGAGAGACTTGCCTTCTCCTTATTAAAAGGATTGCCTTCTTCATATTTTTTATTTTGCCTTCTCCTTATTAAAAGGATTGCCTTCTTCATATTTTATATTTTTCCTTCTCCTTATTAAAAGGATTGCCTTCTTCATATTTAATATTTTGCCTTCTCCTTATTAAAAGGATTGCCTTCTTCATATTTTATATTTTGCCTTCTCCTTATTAAAAGGATTGCCTTCTTCATATTTTTTATTTTTCCTTCTCCTTGTTAAAAGCATTGCCTTCTTCATATTTTTTATTTTGCCTTCTCCTTGTTAAAAGTATTGCCTTCTTCATATCTTACATTTTACCTTCTCCTTGTTAAAAAGATTGTCTTCTTCATATTTCACATTTCGCCTTCTCCTTACTATTGCCATCTTCATATCTTCATATTTTACCTTCTCCTTACTAAAAGGATTGCCATCTTCGTCGCCATCTTCATATTTCACTTTTACCTTCTCTTGTTCAAAGGATTTGCCTTGTTCCATCCTCTGCTTTGTCAAGAGATTCGTCTCCTTGATAAAGGGTTCGCCTTATTCATCTTTCACCCCATCGAAAGATTCATCTCCTGTCACCTTATTCATTGAATTATCTCACATATCCTCATTTTCATCTCTTACATTTCAGAAGAGTTGCCCCATTCAGTTGAAGTATCTCTCCTGTCCCATCACAGTTTCAAGAAATCCGTATGGTTGTTCCCACTCAGGTTAAGGGTCAAAACCTGTACTCCCTGCGAGAGGTCATTAAATTCAAAGCTGATTTAGTCTCAACAATGAGACGTCCAAGTTCACCCCTTTTTCAAAGCTTTAGGGAAACCCATTTCCTTCCTCCTTTCGCAAACCCCTTTCGGATTTGTTCGTCCAAACTCCGAAGGTCCCATCATGGTCTCTTCACTCGAGATACCATATGGTCGTCCCCTTCAGGTTGTGGTTAAACCTGAATCTCGTTCCAACGAGTCTTCCTCGTTTCGACGAGGAGTTTTCCTCCAGTCCCATCATGGTTCTTCCCATCGAGGAATCCATGCTTTGTATATCCATCCGGAATAAAATCCTACTTGAGCTTCATCTCATGAGGCGTTTTCTCAAAAATGTCCCATCAAGGTCCTCACATATTCCTTTCCCCATTCAGCTTATCCTGATATATCTTCGTCCCATCCAGGTTAAGGGCTAAACCTGAGTCATTCAAAAATCTGATTTTGTCTCACCCATGAGACTTGATCAAAATTCTTATCTTTCATCATTTCGGGATCTTCACCCAAAGCCCCATCACGATTTTCTCATTTTCTCCTCAATCATATCATTTTCGAGGATTTCATCTTCCCCAAACCATTCAAGGATAAAGTTTTAAATTTGAAAAACATGTCTTTTAAATCAAATTCCTCCACACCCAGTTCAGATCTGCTGACTGGAGCATTTTTCAAAATTTGGAGTGTTTTCTTTGCCACTAAGCTCGGCTTTCAACCAGCTTAGTAGCAAAGAGGGGCATCTGTGAACACCCCAAATTTTTCAAAATCTTTTAAATATTCCCTTCTTGCCCCTAAATCCATCTTTGAGTAAATGAGTCATTTCAAATCTAAATTCCAGTTCATTTCTCAAATTTTACTAAAATTAAATTCATTCTATATGTTTAAACTGCTTTCGGATCTGGATCCATTGTCCAGATCCAAATCTGAGTATCATTGTTCAAGTTTTAAATTAAAATTATAGAAAATACCAAAAATAGTTTTAAATAGCTCGGACAGTCCATCCAACATCCGTTTGGATCCATCACGTTGTATTTCTCGATTCGAGTATCAAAACTCGAACATTTTCTCAAAACCTGGGTCCAAACCCCTTCTTCTAAAGAATTTTCCCCAAAATGGTCTGAAGTTATCGAAAATACACTTTTGTAAATATTTCTCAGAAAAAACACAAAAAAAATTAGTGTTTTATCTTTGTTTTTTTTTCGTAAAACTTTAGGATTTTATTTCAAAAAAATATAAAAAATTGGAAAATACAAGTGGAAAAGAAGCACAAAAAATTAGTTTTTGAAAAATACCCTTTTTGCAAAAGTTTGTTGGGAAACCCCCCTCGGCAAAATCTTAAAAGTAACGGGGGGGGGGTATGTGTGGCAAAATTCTTTTTTTAGGGTTTTAACGAAGAGACCGCCTCTCTCCACTTCGCAAACCCCCCATCCTTCGTCCATCTGCAACAAACCCCTCTGCAGCCATTCGATCCCCATCACTCTCTCTCTCACCGAAACCCCCATCGGCGAGATCCCCCTTCTCGAAGCCTCCATGGCTTCCAGCCGCAACAACCTCCCTTCTCTCCTCCGCCCATCACCAACCGAACCTCCCATCGACCCTTCATCTCTAATGGAAGAGGCTTCTGGAGCTTCTTCTCCTACTTTAAAAAGAGAGCCATCCCTTACACTCGGGAGAGGGGAGATTCATCATCCATCATCCATCGGCATCGATCGTCCGGGCACTTCCTCTCTCCTTCATCACTGAGCTCCCTCCTGCAAGATCCCAAGCAATCCCCTGATCCTCTCCTGTCCTCTAGCGGCAGTAGGCCTCCAGAGTAGAAGAAAAGAGACCGGTCTTCACCTCCTCGGATCCTCCTTCACGATCCCGCAATCTGGTAAAACCCCCCTCTCTCTCTGCTGTGTTTACACCTTTTTTTTTTTCTTTCTTTTTTTTTTGTTGTTGTTTGTTTGCTTTAAAATCCATCAAAGCATACCTTGTAAACCCGATTTGCATATAGCAACATCGGTTTACATAATGCTACATCAACGGAATATCGATATTCCGACACTTCTTTTTTTTTTCTTTTTTTTTTGTGTTTGTTTTGTTTGTTCGTTCCCCTCCTGTGTTTTGCTGTTTGTATGATATCCTAGTCTAATGTTGCTTTTATTTCTGATTCCCTGTTGATATCTCAATTTCCTGTTTACCCAGGGATTCTGGTTCCCTATTGATGAATCGGGTTACACTTTAGTTCTTATTTCTCTTTATTAGCCATACCTGTGTACGTTTGATCTCTTATAATGCTAGATTTATCACTTCCGTTTTTCGCACTCTTGTCTAGAACATTGTTTCTATTTCAATTACTGCACTCTGTTAGTATTTCCTTAGATGTTTAAAGTTCCGTTGTCATCAATAATATCGTCATCCATATCCATTAATATATTCCATCGATTTAGCATCTGGGCTCGACAATATGTTTGTAATGCCTAGCCCCATTTCTCATTTGCGAGGTGCTACCTCATTCAAAAGGGGAAGAGGTCGGCACCCCTTTTTCTTTTTTTTATGGATCCTATTATGAAGGTATGACAAAACCATGAATTTCTGTATGAATCACTGTCGTGGGAATAGGCAGGTCCGGGATTATTGCATAATATTCCACAATTGTCTACATAAATACGTCAAAAAAGGGGGGGGGAAGATGTTTTACTTGTGTATGCTGACTGAAATCAAAACTGGTTGGCATTGCTTGCACGGCCAAATCCCATTCATTGGTCGCCTTTCCATGGCTCTGGTCTATAGGAAAACGATGTAGAGGAGGGTGTGAATGGTAAGGGAATTGCGTCAAAGCATTGTAGTCCATTTCTGCAGGAAAAACCTCCTTCCTGTTCACCCAGCATAAGTATCTTGGAATTTTCATGGTTATTTTCTCGTTCCTGGGTTCAGTTAATAGGTTTGGTATATAGTCGGGAGCACGTGTCTGCGATGAACAGAAGCTCTGCAAACCTGCTTCCGCAAATACCTTGTTCAGCACCACTGCTTTCCCTTCTGGATTCATCGGCCCCTGCGTTCTCTGGTGTTCTTGGCATGAAAATTGTAACATATGCAAATGCAAGGATGACTTTAGAGGTGAGAAAGGGGGTCAATAAGACTTCTGTGGTAGCCTTCAGGTTTCACTCCGTTACATATGGCCTGCTTCTGGTACGAATGAGCATATCTCAAGACTTCAGAGAAGACAGATATTTGCACATATACCGCAATATCAAAACTGTGGTATAATTGCATTTAGGATGCTGTCCGATCCATAAATTACATTCTTTCCAAGGGTCATCTGAGTGACAGAGGTACCACTCTTGAGCGTCGGATTTTTTTTTTACTACTACTAACTTGATAAAATCTGCAGCATCTCTCTCCCTGTGGGTCTAAGCAGACGTTGCTGTTGAATCGTTGAAATTTGAAATCTCCTCATGCTATAAGAGTCATATCACTGACATTACGCGGTATTATCATCAGTCTGTATATAATAAGTTCCATGCTTCCATTTCCATTATTGTCATCCTGTGTATAACTGTTTTCCTGTTTTGTTTCCATTATATATATACATATATAGATTTCTTGTCCACATGTTAACTCTCTAAGTTCATTTTGATTGCACTCTCTATATGCATACCTACAATTGACATGTTCATTCCGACCATCACTCCCTGTCTAAGGTTAGTGTTATCAGCTATAAGATCCCTGTCTATTCATAATGGATTTTAGTCAGGCTGTCACAAGCACTTTACACGAAGCTTGGTCTACCACCAGTTGGACATTGTTAAGCAAATGAGGGTGGTGCTCATTTTCATGGTAAAATTCAGGCAAGTTAGAGTTCAAGTGTTGTGGTAGCTGCTCAACGAGCTTATTCTGTAGCAGGGTTGGGTTATGTTGGGAAACCTTCAGTCTCCTGATAAATCGGGCCTTGGTCAGAACAGCTGAAGATGCTGTTCAGAGGCAACTCCAACCATGATTTCCTCCCTATTAACCTCATCGTCTGTTATGCTGAAGCACCTATCATCAGAGCCTTCCAACATCGACCAGTAGTCGATTCCATCATCATGCTGGCCCAGGGGCTTGGGAGTTAGTCCATCCGAGTCTCAGATTCTTCTTGATACATTTGGGGAATTGCCTATGAAATCTGAAATCTAGATACAGCATGACAATTAGTAGAGCTGGCAAGGAAATCCTGTTCCTGCAACATTCTTACCACCTTCGGTACATCCTCTATTTTGCTCATTACCTCCTTATTATACTCCTTCATACTTTACTTACTATGTTTTGTCACCACCCATTGCAACCACAAGACACCAGCACATACACTTTCACTGCTGTCAAGAACTTCAATCTCCTACATCCCCCTGTTGCACTGTCATGAATAGCACTCCAGGAACCCCCCACATTATTCTTCTGTTATTTCCAAACTTTAGGCATGATCAGTGTACCCTACTTGTGATCATGAGGGTTGTCCAAAAGTTCATAGAATTGCTGCAAAATTTCCTTTTTACGGCAAATCAATAAGTTGCTCTAATCCCTTCATTAGCTTTCATCCTCATCCATTTACACTAAGTATATGCTATCTAGGTTATACGTACATACATACATGTATGTAATATATATATATATGTATATATATACGTATATACTCATACATATGTATATGTATAAAACCCCCATGTATATATACGTATATAAGTATGCATGTCATTACCCATCTTTTTCATCATTCATATCTTGGCGTACGAGCAACTTTTCCATTTGATATCTATAGGACACATATCATTTCTCTTCTCTTTTTTGTACTAACCAAGTGTATTTGTAGGTAATATGTGGAGAATGTCATTACTTGGTGCTGCAAATTCAAATGTGCTGTAATAGCTAGATATTGAATGAGAATTTACATTTCATGATTTAGATAGAATGAATGAACATTATAAAATCATAAATTACCTGTCTTCATGCATCTTTTACCCTCATTTCTCAAAATCTCACAATGGTGAAACACGAATGGCACATACACTATTTCGTAAGAGGTAATGGGTCCTAAGTTGATGATCCACATCAATGACCATAGTCAGGGTGTGGACAAAACTTAGGATTTTTATCTTTTACGAAATAACACTGGATCCATTATCAAAATTCATCATATTTCCTTAAATATTTTCTCATTTTATTAGAATTTAACTTAAAATTGACTCAAAATATATACCAATGGCCATAGTCAGGGTATATTGAGAGTTAATTTCATTTTAAATTCTATAAAAGCACCAAATGTGTTTCATTCTTCTCTTGAATTTAAATATAGATTATTATATAATACATTCAATGACCATAGTCAAGGATGTATTATATCTTCAATCTTCTTTTAATTCATTTAAAAGAATGGAATAGCTTTTCAAAATCCAAAAATTCAAATTATTTAAATTCATTCATCATTTAGGATAGAGTCGCATCATATTTTTAAAATTCTTTTTTCATAAATCCAAGTGATTCTTTTCTTCATCAAATCCTATTTTCAAATTCAACTCTATTTTTCAAAAGGATTCAAGAATTCAATTTCAAGGTCCCATTTGACTTTGAAAAACTTTAGAATCAGCTTATATCCAAAATTCAGATTCTAACTTCAAATTCAAGATCCAAATTGAATTTGAAATTCATTTTACACTCAAAACTCCAATCAAATCCAAAAGTTCAAATTAACTTTGAGATTCTCTTCATCTTCTAAATTTCAAATTCAAAACTTCAAAGTCTAACTTGACTTTGAAATTCATTTGTATATTCAAGATTCAATTCCTAAAGTTCATTTTTTTCAAATTCAATTCTAATTTGGAAATTTGGATTCATTCCAGACTCAAGCTTCAAATTCAAAAGTCCAATTCGACTTTTGGAATCCATTTCGCATATTCAAAATTCAAATTCTCAAATCAAGTTTGGAAACTCAAATCTAAAAATTAGATCAACTTGGATCCAGTTTCCTAAAATACAATTCTACCTTTGGATCTCAGACTTCAGATCCAAATCCACTTTAGGATCCAGAGCCACGTTCTACTTTGGATCTCAGACTCCAGAACCATCTTAGGATCCAGAGTCCAACTCTATATTGGATAACAGACTTCAAATCCAAATCCGTTTTAGGATCCAGACTCCAATTTCACTTCAGATCTTAGACTTCAGATCCAATTTCCTTATAGGATCCAGAATCCAATTTCATTTTGGATCTCAGATCCAAAACCCATCTTAGGATCCAGAATTCAGTTCCACTTTTGGATCTCAGACTTCAGATCCAAATCCATCTTACGATCCAGAGTCCAACTCTACTTTGGATCTTAGACTTCAGATCTGAATCCATTCTAGGATCCAGAACCCAATTCTATATTTTGATCTTAGACTTCAGATCCGAGCCCATTCTAGGATCCAGAACTCAAGTCCATCTTGGACTCCAAATCTCGGATCCCATTCCGTTTAGGATCCGAAATCCAATTCCAAATTCTAGATTTCGATTCCATTGTCGGATCTAATCTAAATCCATTTCTATTTTTAATATACCATCCGGATTTCTCAGATCCATTCCAAATTTCAAACTTCTAAATCCAAATTCAATTCCATCTCAAGTATTCATTTCCTTTTCTAAATTCAAAATCCAAATTCAAAGTCGATTTTGACTTTGAAACTTCATTTCCTTTCATTTCAAAGCTTCAAGTCATTCTTTCTCATTTATTCTTCCAAAATCCTGATTTACTTCAAAAGCTTAGAACTTCTCTAATCTATCTCAAGTTCTAAGTTAAATTCAAACATTTCTTCATTCCCTTACCAAGTTCATCTCAGAATACTTGGAAATTTCCAAAACATTCTTTTCAAAAGAGCATACATTCTTGCATTGCACAAGCATGATTCTTTGTGCATTTAGAGTTAAATTAAATTCTTAGATTATATTTAGCCAAAGCAAAAGGCATAGATTCGATCATTGGTTCGATTACCCCTGGTAAAGGCGCCAGGAACGGTCGAACCTCGTACCGACGAGCGAATCCCGTCTCTCCATTTTCCCGCAATATTTTCAAAAACGGTGGCGAGTTTTTTGCTAAATATTTTCAAATTAAGGTCAAGTGAGACCGCGCAAAAGAGTTCCCCTTCTCTCTTTCTTTCTTTTTTTTTTTCTTCTCTTTCTCTTTTCTTTCTTTTATTCTTCTCCCTTCAAAAAGGAGGAAAATAGAGGTTAGAAAAAGGGAAAGAGAAGGAAGAGAGAGAAACCAACAAGAGAACAGAAAAAATTTTGCGATGATCACACTCACCAAGTCTTTTCACTCAAGTTCTTCACTCCAATTTCTTTTGTGAGTCAGTGAAATCGTGAGTTGAGTATTTCTGAAGCCTTAGAAGCCTCTGCAAACCTATTCTCCTTCCTTTGTATTCATAAGAAAGGCTCATAGGATGATTGTAAGTTGTTTATTTCATTTTTTTTGTAAAAAGACAGAGTCTCATTGGTTTAAAGGAGAAGTTTGATTTCAGCAGGGTTGTTGTTGAAAGTGAAACCGATTTTGGTCTGTTTGATCTTGTGATAACACAAGTGTGATAGTAGAAATTTCAAGTGGCTTTTGCTTGATGACTGGATGTAGGTCTGGAGGACCGAACCAGGATAAAATCTTTGTGTTCTTTGTGTGTGATTGCTTTACAAAATTCAAAATCTTTCAAATTTCAAAGATAAAGCTTAAAAGCACTATTCACCCCCCATCTAGTGTTGGTTGCATCGATCCTACAGTACTTTCAGCCCAATCATAAAAAAATATTTATTTATATTTTTTTCTGTGTTATCTCTTTTTTTTTTATTATATAGTTTGTAGGCACCTACCTCAGCCAACCTAGTCAGTTGGGTCTGTGCCCTGCCCAGCTGACCCAATTAGTTGGGGGTCATTCAAAAGCATCTGCCCAGTTGAACCAGAGGCTCGACTGGGTTTGCTGATATCATAATTTTTTTTATTTATGTCTTTTTTTTATAATAGGGACTCGGTCCCAACCGAATGCATCGGCTGGGACTGGAGAGAATTTTGTCTAGTCCCCAAACACTCAGCCTTATATATATATATACCTATTTTATTTTATTTTATTTATTTTTGTTAAATCAGGGACCTAGTCCCAGCCTGGACAATCGGGCTTAACCCTTATCCTGAGCAGGCAGATACCTCAAGGAGCGAGGTTCAGGCTTAACCCCTAACCTAAAAGGGACGACCATACAGAATCCTCGAATGAAGAAACCATTATGGGACCTTTAGAGTTTGGACAAACAAATCCGAGAGGGGGTTTGCGAAAGGAGGAAAATGGGGTTCCCTAAAGCTTGAAAAAAGGATGATCTTGGGCGCCTTATTGTTGAGACTAAATCAGCTTTTAAAACAAATGACCTTTCGCAGAAACAGTTCAGGTTTAACCCTTAACCTGAGCGAATGATACCTCGAGGAGCGAGGCAACTCTTTTTGAAAACAACGTCAGGTTGCATCAAAATGAATATTGAGCATTTATTTCATTTTTGGATAACCAGAAAAATTTGCCAATAAGATAAAATTGTAGTTCACTCAAATGCTTGAAAAATGTGCATGTATGTGCAAAAGACATTCCTTCTTTTACCTAGAGTATTTCCTCCAACGAGGTTAACTCTTCGGTCTTAAGAGTCAAATTCAAATTTTAGCACTGATAATTTTCTTCAAGGAAGCTATCCATTTCCCTGATATGAGAATAAAAGAAATATTCTTAATTTCATAAAAGCAAGTAATGAAAAGATATTGATAAAAGAATTTTATATAAGAAAAGATGATTTCTGGCAATTTTGGCAGTTTGATATCTAGGTGTTTTCCCATGATAATCTTTTTGCACTCTTTTTGAGTCATTGAGCTTTCTTGGGTTTTTGGCGAGGAGTTTATTACATTATCCTTCATTTTGGAGATGTCATGACTTTACTTTTTTTTTGAGAAGGGTACGCCATAAACTTCTTCATCTTGGAGATGCTTCGATCCTTCTTTTTCTCAGGAATTATACTAATGATATTGGCTCATTGGTCAAAAATCTCTTGATGATAGCAGAAATCAAATATCTTTTAGGGTTTGTCCGGAGGTTCATCGCATTCGCCTTCATCTTGACGATGATCTGAACTTTCTTTGGAAGGATCCATCACAAACTCCTTCATCTCGGAGATGATCTGTGAACACCCCAATTTTTTCAAAATTTTGTAAAATGACCCTTTTGCCCCTGGTCCCATTTTCTGAGAAAACCGAGGCTAAATTTCAATTATTCTTCAAATTTTCTGGATTAAATTTCACATTGATATATTCAAAATCAATTTCGGATCCGAATCCAGTGCTTTAAATCCATATTTCTTCAAAATCCGGATCCAAACCCATTTCTGAAGAAATTTTCTCAAAATAGCTTTTAAATTCTCAGAAAAATTCTCTTTTGTAAATATTTTTGCAAAAACACAAAAAAAAAATTAAAATTAATTAGTTTTAATCTTTGTTTTCTCACAAACATTAGAATTGTATCCTAAAAATACAAAAAAATGAAAAATAACGCAAAAACAAAAAAAAATGGGAAAATTATGAGAAAAACAAATGAGTTTAAAAATCGATTTTTGCTAAAAACCTCGGGAGCCCCTTTTTTTGTAAAAATTTGAAAAATCAGAGGGGGTCATATGCAAAATCCTTGTTTAGGGTTTTAAAACCCTTCATAAGCAAAAGGGGAGAGAAGGCCGAAACCCTCAACCGCCTTCTCCCTCTCCTTCTCTCCACCTCGGCTGGCTGGCACCTCCATCGCCCTCCATCTCCGAACCTCCTTCCTCTGCCATCGATGCCTAACAACACCTTCATCTTCAACCTCTCATCCCCCCAACCGCATCCTCCTTCTTCCCCTTTAAAAGAGGCAAACAAAAACCCTTCCATCCATCCATCTACCGCCTCTCACCCTCCTTCACCTTCAGCATCTAGAAAGATCACCCAATCAGTTGAAGTTATTAGCCTCCCTGCAAAAATCCTACAGCATAAGACGATCTGGTAAGCCTCCATTCTCCCTTCCCTCTATTGCTTTCTTTCTTTCTTTCTTTTTTTATTTTTTTTCTCTGGATTTTCTTTAATCTTTAATCTTTAATCCTACCTCATCAACGCATCCTCTGTGATCCCGATTTGCATATAGCAAATTCGGTTCACAGATATGCAATATTAACGGAATCCCCTGATTCCTACATTGGGTTTCCTTTTCTTTTTTTTATTGTTTATTTATTTATTTAGTTTCATTATATTTGACCGACCATGGCATCTTTGAATGTTTCTGTTTACTTTGCCTATTTCAGTGCTTCAATCTATTTACCTGCAAATACTGCTTTGGTGTACGTTTTACCCTTTTAGACGATGCACCCCTTTTCATGAGCATCATTCTTTGCATTTTCCCTCATCCAGGTAGGTGGTTTATTTCATTCATCTTCATGTTATACCTGGGAAGGCTTCTAAAATGACATTTAATCTGATCCAGTATCAGGTTAGGTTCATTCTGCCGAAATCTTCAATCGGTTTCATAGTCATCTTCCTTGCTAGTTTTCTATGTTTTGAGCCTCCTCAATTCAAAGCATCCTGCACCATTTGTTGTTCACCTTTCGTGTGTTTCCTTCATCCTTAAACTTCGTTGTCCATAATTAGCCTGACCCACCCACATCTGGGTATGTAAATGTTTGTAGGGTATGGTCATTGGAAACCAATCATCTCTCAGTATATATGCTGAATAACATTCCTCTCTTTTCATTAGATATGTTTTTCTCTCTGCTCTCTCTCTCTCTCTCTCTTGGGTCTCACTCTCGTTCAACATTTCTTGTTGTATCTGTGAAGAAAAGGGTAAGTATGGTACCTTGAAATAGTAGAGAAATCATTAAGATTGGAGTCAAGCTCTTGAAATCGGCAACGGTTGGTGATCTAATTCATTATTGAATTAAGAAGTACCACCCTTCCAGACAACGTCTCACACTCCCTCAGAAACCTGGCTCACAGGGGAGGGTCGCTGTCCCTGACTCTGAAGAGAAGATCTGTCGATAATGGCAGAAAACTAACCATGGTCTTCAAGGATTTGGGTCTTTAGGTCTTATACAATGTGCTATTGGTGCTTCTATTACCTCAAATGTATCATGGAGACACTCTTCGTTCATAGGTTTATACAGGCAATCTCACCACTCTCTAAGGCATTCAGAAACTGTGCTTATTACTAGATTTTTGGGTGCATACATAGCTTATCATGCGAGCCATCGTCACCATGATTATCCTCCCTGCATTATATAGTAGCCATATTCATCTTGGCGCTGAGTTCATCTGTGCCTACACAGGAGACAAAGGTATTCATGTGTTTCAATTAGTGCAGGTAAAGCATGCCAGCAAATTTTCAACACATGCTACTGTGAAGACAAATGGGTGATCTTCTGCTTGTTAAATGAAAATGTTGTCACATGATGCACACACAAACATGTTTGTTTAAAATTCCATTTCACGTGATGTTGGGGGGGGGGGTTGTGTATATCCTTAAAACGTTTGTTTTAATCTATATATTTGCATGGCATCTTATTACAGATAGGTAAAATTTCAAAACCATATGATATGAAAATTGTTTGACGAGTTGATCCAATACAGGCTTTGAACGGTGGAAAACCTCATGTATGTTCTGATTTTAAGCGTGGATTTGCATTCTTTTTCCCTCTCAACACAATTGCAGAAGTTTGGGGCTAACAAAGGAGAACAATTGCTTCAATCTTGTCCAAGCACGATCTGGCTGCTTATGCTCTCTCAGGTAAATCTATTTTGCTATTAATTTCAAACTTGTCTTACACCTCCAAATACAGTTACATACAACACTGTTCTAGATGATCTTTATGAAGATTGTAGGTTAGCAAGTGCAGGAAGTTCTTTTTTTTATATTAGTGGATAAGGGATTCCTTAGCAGAACAGATGAAGAAATAGCTGGGCTTCTTTCTACGATCTTGCTTAATCCACGCCTGATCTTGATAGACCATGGCCACTTTAAGCACAATTGCAAGAGTTTGGGGCTAACAAAGGAAAACAATGGTTTCAATCTTGTCCAAGCATGATCTGGTTGCTTGTGCCCTTTTCAGTCTAGCACTCGATCCTAATCTGGTTTTATCCCATTTGGCTCTGTTTGAAAGGGGAATCCATTAGGGCTATGTGGTTAATTTTCGGTGTAGCACTTCATTTGGTGAAGTGCGAAAGGATGTTCGGAATACAAGAATTGAAGTGGCTCAGTTTGAGTACAACTACTGTTGTTTTTACTACCAATGATATAGCCTTATCAGCCATCATCATTGGCTACACTCCACTAAGGCGCGAAGCATGTATGTTATCCATGCATAAGTCTCTTTCATACCACGTTACCATCACTCTGCCCTTCACCCTCGCACAGCATACTTGCTGTCAAGGTATTTCTTACAAAATGCAATTATCACTCCATGTAGGCCACCCTGTAATACATTTCATTTCCACGATAATGCATACTTTAGTTTCATAGCTGTCACTCATAGTATTTCAATTCAACATGATTTTTATTTCTCACAGAAATCCATGTTTCACAGCATTTTCACACTTTGTCTTATAAGATTTTGTGGCATTCACTGGCATCTTGTTCATTCATTCATTTATATCTTATTAGATGTTTGTTTCATTTTCAGTATCTTAGTTTATATGCTTGTAGCCGTGCAGGTATACTATTCCATTCTACACCATCTAATCTGTATCTTCAGTATTTTGTTTACTCATTGTTGTATTTTGCCATGTTATTGCATCCTCTGTTTAGTTTAGTCCAAAAATTTCTACATTGCATTTTGCACTTCTAGTTTGGATCTCATTTAATCTAAACATACTCCCTGATTTCATTGGATTGCATACTTTCTGTTTTTATTTTTACCTAATCATGTGTTCGTCATGACATCTTGCCTTTATTGTTGTATTTCAGCTATCCTGTTCAGGTTACACTTTAAAATCAATTTTTTTCTTGCACAAATGTTTGAAATTATAGGATAATTGAAATTGATTTGACAGTTTCTGTTTTGCATAATATTTTTATAAGCAAAGGTGAGAGTGTTGTGCGTGAATGTTGAGTGTGAGTAAAAATAGAATTTTCGTGTGAATAGTATTGTTTGCAGCAAGAAGTGGTGTGCATATGTGTAAAAGTGTATAATGATGCAGTGATTGTTGCAAATACATTGGGAAATAAGTGTGTGTTGTCATACATTGCACTTCAATGTGGGACTTCCACCATCGCCTTCATCATTTACCCGATGCTTTCCAAGTTGTTCCTGGACTTTTATCTTCACATCCCAAGCCAAAGAAGGATGTATACAAGGGACACCCCTTTACTTTCCATCAGAAAGCCCCCAGCTCCACATGTTCACATGTTGTACATTCATTTATGATCACATTTTTGGACTTTCAAAAACTCAGATCCATACTCAAAAGTCCCATTTTTGGACTTTCAAAAACTCAAATTCAAAATTAGATCAACTTGGATCCAGTTTTCTAAATGCAATTATACTTTTGGATCTTAGACTTCAGATCCAAATCATCTCTTGGATTCCAGACCTTGGATCCAATTCCACTTTAGGGTCCAGAACCCACTTCCACTTCGGATCTCAGACTTCAGATCCAATTCCATTTTAGGATCCAAAATCCAATTCTACTTTGGATCTCAGACTTCAGATCCAAATCCATCTTAAGATCCAGACTTCGAATTCAAAATTCCAGATTTCAAATCAAATCTTATTTTCAATTCCAAAATCCAATTTCATTTCATTTTCAGATTTCAAATCCAATTCCACCTACAGATCACATCTGAATTTCTTAAATTCATCTCTATTTTTAATACCATTTCTCAGATCCATTCTAAATTTCAAACTTCAAAATTTAAATTCAATTCCATCTCAAGTATTCATTTCCTTTCCTAAATTCAAGTTCAAAATTCAAAGTCCATTTCCGACTTTGAAACTTCATTTCCTTTCATTTCAAAGCTTCAAGTCATTCTTTCTCAAAATCAAGATTTATTCTTCCAATCCTGATTTACTTCAAAAACTTAGAACTTCTCTGATCTATCTCAAGTTCTAAAGTTAGATTCAAACATTTCTTTACTCCCTTATCAAGTTCATCTCAGAATACTTGGAAATTTTCAAAAACATCTTTTTAAAGAGCATACATCCTTGCATTGCACAAGCATGATTCTTTGTGCATTTAGATCTTTAGGATAAATTCTTAGATAATCTTTAGGCAAAGCAAAAGGCATAGATTCGATCCTTGGTTCGATTACCTCTGGTAAAGGCGCCAGGAACGGTCGAACCTCGTACCGACGAGCGAATCCCGTCTCTCCATTTTTTTCGCAAACATTTCAAAAACGGAGGTGAGTTATTTGCTAAATATTTTCAAATCAAGGTCAAGTGAAAACCCGCAAAAGAGTTCATCTTCTATCTTTCTTTTTTTCTTTTCTCTTCTCTCTTTCTTTTTTGTCTTTTATTTCTCTCCCTTCAAAAAGGAGGAAAATAGAGGTTAGAAAAGGAAAAGAGAAGGAAGAGAGAGAAACCACAAGAGAGAGGAAAATTTTTGCGATGATCACAGTTTTGAAGACCGTGATGGGACTCGTCTTCGTCCGGTCGAATCTAATGCCTTTTGCTTTGCTTTGATATTATCTAAGTCTTTATTCTTCAAATGTCAGTTTCATTTTCATGCAAACCTTAGGAGCCTAGATTTTATCCTAAGCTGACATCATTGCATATATGATCTAAGTATGGTTTGGTAGGACCATATTGCGGAGAACTATCCATGTTCACATTAGATTTAGGTCTGAAATACAACTCTCCTCAATTTTAGGGATTGAATGCAAAACAATGTATGCAAGTGTATGCTTCTCTTCATTTTAATCTATCTCTTTAGGATTTGCATTAGAGCCATCTGATTTCTTGCATGTTGAGCATATTTTGAAAACCTCCTTACCTATGTTGTCCCGGTCTTCACGTTGCTGGGCTGTCTCACTGAACCATAGTTCGGGAGAGAGCCTTACAACTGAACCACTTATTTGGGTTCGCGCCCCCCTACCACGTACCTAAGGGCCATAGTCCGAGGTATATCGGTAGGTGCTCAAGGATGTTGGGAAGCCATTATTTCTATGCCATGTACTTCGAGCTTCGGCTTGAGTATATCGGCGTATCTTGATTGAAATCAGATGATCTGAACCCTAGACTTAGGATTAAGGTCCTACAAGCCATTTCAAAATATTGCATTTAGAGTCAGCCTCTAGGGATTGTTGTTTGTGCATCCTTGTTTGTATATCTATGATTGTATGATATTTTATATTCCCTATATTTTTCAAAACCCTGGGTATATATTATTCAAAATTTTCTCTTTATTTTAAAACCCAAGTGTATTTTCCTTTTTCTTCTCTTAATTTCTTCTAATTCTTTTTTGATCCTGCCTGCAATTCTTCAAAAATTTTCTTTTCTATATTCTATTCCTTACCCTCGTTTTACAATAAAACATCTTTTGTCAGGATATGTCCTTTTCAAAATTTATCTTTATTCACATTTTTCAGAAAAACAGTGCGGTTGTCACAAATTTTGGTGACAACCCGATCCCTCGTAATGGGATGTTTTCATTTTCAGATTATGATTTCCTCCTTTATTCCTAGATCTTTTCTAAAATGGCCCATTCATGCTCTACAGAGAGCATTGGCGCTATCAGTTGAGTCAGGCAAAGCTCAGAGATTGCACTAACATCCCAGTTACAAGCAGAGAGAGTAAGGAATGGATTCTTAAAAATCTGTCAGAAAGGGAGTTCAGTACAGCAAAAGTGAGATCGATCCCGTGATTTACCAATTATTCAAAAGGATGATGGTTGAAATATTGTCTGAACAAGCTGAAACCAATTGCAGAAAAGCTCCCACAGAAGGAAAGGCACCTATCACTTTTCCCATGAATAAACACGGCAATATCGGTATAGGAAATTCCAAAGCTAGCAGGAGCAACAATCAATGCAACCAGGGCAGCAACTTGAGAAAGTATAAAAGCCAGATTGGAAAATATTGTGAAAACCGTGATAGACCTCTTCAATACAGTCCTCAACAAAGAGGCAAGAAGCAAGAAGAACCAAAGCATAAGGATTGGAGCAAGGGTTGAGATTTCACTCCTTTAGATGAACCGCTCGACAAAATCCTCGATTATATGATGTCTAGCGAATTACTCTGGCTCCCAAAAGCCGCCAGCCCTTCCACAGTCATGGGAAAATATATAGACCAGTTCTGCAGATACCATCAAGTAACAGGGCATGACATTGAGCATTGCTTCATCTTCAAGGATATCATTCAAGACTGCCTTGATAAGAATCTCTTCGTCAAAAACGAAGAAGAAAGGCATCCAGATCTCCTAAACATGCAAGCCCAGTCTAGTTACCAGACAGGGGTCAGTGCTCAGCAGAAGTCAAGCAAGCCGAAGAAAGCAAAGCATGAAGGTTGGGGTTATGATCGTCAGCTTACTCCTCTAGGTCAGCCGATCGAAGAAGTTCTTTAATACCTGCCCGAGAAAGAAATGATCAAACTCCCAAAACAGGATGATCCCTCTGTCACCAAAGGGAAATGGAAGAATCGCTTTTGCAAGTTTCATCGGGCAAGGGGGCATGACACGGAGCGCTGCTTTGTCCTCAAAAACATTGTGCAGGACTACATTGATAAAGAGCTTCTGGTACCAGAGGAAAGAGAAGAGAAGCCTGCAGTTTCAACCGGACCTTTTCCAGACCAATCAGAGAATTGTGAATGCCAAGAGTTTTTCGCTTTCATCCCTTTCTGTCAGCCGCTTTGTAGGGGCAAGTCAGCCCAGTCTTTGTGACCTTTTTTTTAGCATACTTGTAAATATTCAGTTTTGTTATCAACTTTTGCTCATCAATGAAATGTCGATTTTCTTTATATCTTTGATATTCAATACTTTCTTCTTTTTTTGGGCATTAAATTTCTTTTTCAAAATTCGGGACAATCCTGACATCATTCATGAGAGAAATGATATTACCTATGAGGGTCTTTCAAAAATCATGAAAATTTTAGTTCAAATATTTTAACCTTTTTCAAAGATCAACCCTTGTGTTGATCTCATTTTCCAAAAAATTGATTTCATTACATTCAAAGATCAACCCTTGTGTTGATCATATTTTCTAAAAATTGGTTTCGAACCATTGCATTCAAAGATTAACCCTTGTGTTGATCTCATTTTCCAAAAAATTGATTTCATTACATTCAAAGATCAACCCTTGTGTTGATCATATTTTCTAAAAATTAGTTCCGAACCATTGTATTCAAAGATCAACTCTTGTGTTGATCTCATTTTCCAAAATTTGATTTCATTACATTCAAACATCAACCCTTGTGTTGATCATATTCTCTAAAAGTGGATTTCAAATCATTACATTCAAAGATCAACCCTTGTGTTGATCATATTTTCTAAAAAGTTGATTTCAAATCATTGCATTCAAAGATCAACCCTGGTGTTGATTATGTTTTCTAAAAAGTTGATTTCAAATCATTGCATTCAAAGATCAACCCTTGTGTTGATCATATTTTCTAAAAATTGATTTTGAATCATTGCATTCAAATATCAACCCTCGTGTTGATCATATTTTCTACAAATTGGTTTTCAAATCATTGCTTCAAAAAATTAACCCTCATGATGATCTCTCATGAATGATCCCCTTTCAAAGATTAGCTCTCGTGGTTAATCTTTCTTTCCAAAAAAATGATTTTCTCATCTTCTTCTCTCATTTTAAAGATCCCACATGCAGGCAGGATCAAACTCTTTTTCAAATCTTCTTTCAGTCTTTATCAGTTTTATTTACCTTTATCAAATTTTATTAAATTTTATTCGTCCATTTTTATTTTCTTCTTGTCAATTCTTATTTCAAAATTTTACCCTTTCAGGTTAAGGGATAAAACCTGATGCCTCTTTCCCATGAGGTATTTCTTTTTTTTCTTCTTTTTCTTTCTTTCTCCCCCCCTTCAGGTTAAGGGATAAACCTGAAACCTCATCCTACGAGGTCCTTCTTTCTTCAGGATAAGGGATAGTCCTGAATGTCTTTCTCTTTTAAAGCTTCATTAATCTCTGCTAAATCTTTTTCTTCATCCAATTTTATTTATTTTATTTCTTAATTAAATTTTAATTCTTCCAAATCTTTATCAAAGCTTTTCATCAACTTTGGCCTAAATTTTATTCCTTTCCCATTCAGGATAAGGGATAATCCTGAAACCCCTCATAGAAACAACAATGCTACCTGTGAGAATTCTTTTACAAAAATAAAATTCCATAAAATTTCCTTGATTCTTTTCTTTTGTCAAAACTTCCATCAATTCCTATCCTTCTCAGATTTTATTTCCTCCCCAGTCAAGATAAGGGGGCAATCAGATCACATGCAAATAAATTCAGTCCTCTAAATGGTCATTCTCAATCCCAGGTCCGGTCCTCGCACTGGCAAAATTTTCAAAACTCAAATCTTTTGATTAAAAACTTTCTGTCAAAAACCCGAATTCTCACTTGGGCTTTTTTTTCCTTTATTCTTTCATTTGAAGTTCTGAGTTCCGACTAGGACTTCCTTTTGAATCCAATCCTCGCATTGGAAATCAATTATTTCTTTAGAAATCCGAGTTCCAGCTCCGGTTTTTCCTCGATTATTTTTCGTTCAAAGTTCTGAGTTCCGACCAGAACTTCCTTTTGAATCCAATCCTCGCATTGAAAATCAATCATTTCTTTAGAAATCCGAGTTCCAGCTCGGGTTTTTCCTCTATTATTTTTCGTTCGAAGTTCTGAATTCCGACCAGGACTTCCTTTTGAATCCAATCCTCGCATTGGAAATCAATCATTTCTTTAGAAATCCGAGTTCCAGCTCAGGTTTTTCCTCTATTATTTTTCGTTCGAAGTTCTGAGTTCCGACCAGGACTTCCTTTTGAATCCAATCCTCGCATTGGAAATCAATCATTTCTTTAGAAATTCGAGTTTCAGCTCGGGTTTTTCCCTCTATTATTTTTCGGTCGAAGTTCTGAGTTCCGACCAGGACTTCCTTTTGAATCCAATCCTCGCATTGGAAATCAATCATTTCTTTAGAAATCTGAGTTCTAGCTCGGGTTTTTCCTCTATTATTTTTCGTTCGAAGTTCTAAGCTCCGACCAGGACTTTCTTTTGAATCCAACCCTCGCATTGGAAATCAATCAGTTCTTTGGAAATTTGAGTTTTTCAAAACTCGGATTTTTGTTTATCTTTTATCTGAGTCCCAGCTCGAGTTCTTCCCCTGTCCCCTTCAAGTTAAGGGATAAACCTGATGCCTCATGCTAACGAGGTATTTCTTTCCTTCCTTCCCAGTTCAGGATAAGGGGACAAATCCTGAAGACAGACCACATATAGTTAGGATGTGATGGTCCATTGAATTCAAAATTTCTCATCAAATTTTACTTTCCAAATCTAGCTCATCTTCACAACCCAGTCCTCGCACTGGTTATTTCTCAAATTTATCAATCATATGTTGAGCTCATTTAGAAAATCCGGTTCTCGCACCGGTAACCTTCTAAATTCAGTGTTCTGATCAAATTCTTTCCTCTTTCAAAATTCAAGTTCTGACTTAAATCTGATGTATTTCCAAAAAATTCAGCATCTCGCTGGTCATGTATTTTCAAAAGATCCAACACTCGTTGGACATGTATTTCAAACATCCCAGCCTTTTGCTGGTCAGGTATTTCAAACGTTCCAGCTTTTTGCTGGTCAGGTATTTCCAAAAAGATCCAACACTCGTTGGCCATGTATTTCAAATGTTCCAGCTTCTCGCTGGTCAGGTATTTCAAACGTTTCAGCTTTTGCTGGTCAGGTATTTCAAAAGATCCAACACTCGTTGGACATGTATTTCAAACGTCCCAGCCTTTTGCTGGTCAGGTATTTCAAACGTTCCAGCTTTTGCTGGTCAGGTATTTCTAAAAGATTCAACACTCGTTGGTCATGTATTTCAAACGTTCCAGATTCTCGTTGGTCATGTATTTCAAACGTTCCAGCTATTGCTGGTCAAGTATTTCAAATGTTCCAGCTTTCTGCTGGTCATGTATTTCAAACATTCTAGTTTCTGCTGGTCATGTATTTCAAAGGTTCCAGCTTTTGCTGGTCATGTATTTTCAAAATCAAAGATTGCAACTCAAGGTCTCATCAAAATCTATATTGAGTGATTATTTCACAAAGAATTCATGAAAACGTTGCCAATTTGCTAAAAGCATTTGTTGATTCTAAAATTTGACTACACAAAAAGAATTTCTTCAGATTACCTCTAGTATTTCTTTCCAAAAAAGGTGAAACTTTCTGCGAAAAAGGGATAAAATTCAAATCTTTTTCCTGTTGATCAACCAAAAGGATGAAAAAAATATCCTTGATATGATTAATGACACAAATATTCAATGATGTTGAAAAGCCAGAAGTGAATTTATATTGATCTTGGCTATGGCGCATGTTTTAAAATGACTTTCTGGCAATCAGGCAGTGAAAATATATCGAGCTATAGAAAGGATCCACTCGACCCATATCTTCTCATTCGTTTAAAGTTGCAATCAAATATCCGCAAAAAGGATCTCTCAACTGTCGTCAAGATGA